>NW_012106586.1:1589930-1612673 GCF_000951045.1 Mandrillus leucophaeus
CAGTGGCGCGATCTCAGCTCACTGCAAGCTCCGCCTCCTGGGTTTACGCCATTCTCCTGCCTCAGCCTCCCGAGTAGCTGGGACTACAGGCGCCTGATACCTCGCCCGGCTAGTTTTTTGTATTTTTTTTAGTAGAGATGGTGTTTCAACGTGTTAGCCAGGGTAGTCTTGATCTCCTGACCTCGTGATCTGCCCGTCTCGGCCTCCCAAAGTGCTGGGATTACAGGCTTGAGCCACCACGCCCGGCCCTGTAGTTCTTTATCTATGTTTTCCTTTAGCTCTTTAGGCATATTTAAGACAGTTGTTTTAAGCCTATTGAGTCCAGTGCCTGTGCTGCTTTGAGAACTGTTTTTACTATTCTGTTTTCTTCCTTTGAATGAGCATGTTTTTCTTTTCCTTCGTGTGCCTTGTGGTATTTTTGTTGAAATTGGGCATTTGAGAAAATAGCCACCTTCCCCAGTCTTTGCAGACTGGTTCTTAATGTAATAGTCCTTCACTGAGTGGTTGTGTGTGCCCTGAGCCTTGAGATCAGCCTGAGGTCAGGCTTAAGATCTTCTCAGATGTTTTCTGAGCATGCATCTTGCCTGGGCCTCAGTGTGGCTTTTTCAATTCCCCTGTATGTACAACTGCTTTTATATGTCTTAATGTCCTAAAGAGTCTGAGCTCAGATTCTCCTCCAGGCCTTAGATGGTCTATTGTATGTCTCTACTTATGATCTCCTGCCTTCTACAAAATTTGCTTTTCTCTAACTATGTATACATAGCTTTTAGCTGTAATACATTTCAGTTCAATTTAATACCTCACTTACCATGTTATATGTTAATTTTATCAACAAGTAAAAGTACCCTTTCAGATACAGTTCAGTTACTGTATGCCTCATTTAACCATATTATGTAAAATTCATCAACTACTGAACTTACTCTTCAAGATACTATAGATCTGCTTTTCTATAAATATTTATGAAATACTGCAAAATAACTCTGGAATCTTAAATGAAGGAAAAAGAACCTGTGTGAAGAATTTGCAAGAACTACTGATGATTATCTATCAAATTTAATAAAGGCTAAAAGCTACATTGAAGAGAAAAAAAATAATTTGAATGCAGCTATGAACATAGCAAGAGCATTACAATTATCACCTTCTCTGAGAACGTACTGTGACCTGAAGCAGGTAATTTAATAGTTTACAATGTGAGTTATGTCTGTGGTAGCTTATTTTACATGCTTTGGAATATATTTAAGACAAGAATTTGTTTTTCAGATTATCCTAACCTATATTATTGTTTAGAATTCTAAATTGATGACAATATAGGTTAGGATAATCTAAGTTACAATAAGATAATGTTTGAAATCTAAGACAAATATTGTAAAATTTATATGGCCTTTTGTTATTTTTGACTAGTTAGGGAAATAGTGCAGTTAAGTCTTTGTAACACTTGATCTGAGAGCAAGTAAGGTGACATTGAGGTTAAAGTTTAGGTTTCTAGGACACCTGAATAAAAAAATGAGGACAAATAAGGGTAGCAAACTGAATGGGACTCTGTTTTGTTCACATTAACAATTTAGGTATGGCTGTCAACTCTTAACTTTAAAATTTAATTCAGGATCCTAGTCAACTTTTTCTCTTCCCATTCCATCCCAAAATGTGCAAGTCAAGAGACAGCTTCAGCCATCTCCTATCATCTAATCATGTGCCTAAGGGGCAAAATTGGGCAAAAAACCAAAAAATGTTTCTGATAGTTTGACAGGACAAGATTAATCACAGGTATTTGCTGAGTTCTGCCTCACTCCATAAGGGCACAGATCTTGGCTGTAGTCACCTTTGACTCTTCAGAATCTCACTCCCCATGGATAATCAGATGTATAGAAGAGACGCCATTAGTTTACCTGCCTCCAAAGTCTCTAACGTTAAATGAAAGGATTTGCCATGACCCTACTTGGCTAGGTGTCCCAGGCTTTAGTTCTAAAACAATAGTAGTCGTTTCCTGTGAATTACACGTGTGACACTAGAAAAAAGTGTTAACATTTGGTCTTTATCCTAGTTAATCTAGTTAAGAAAATAGGGCAAAAAAGGAGAAAACACTTGAAGATAGCAATGCGGTTGCAAAATGAATCTGATCAGTTTTCTCTGATCATGTAACTCTGTCCTATTTCTTAGTGTCTATTGTTACCTTTTATACATATCTCCAAAATGCATAAACACTTATTTGTATCCCTTTGAGTGTCCCAAATTGGGCCTGAATGCATTAATTAATGAAATACCTAAAAGATACAATTTTACTTCTAAAATCTTACTGTTCAGCAATATTTGTGACAAGATTCACAAATGAATGATTTTTTTTTTTTTTTTAAATTCTAGATTATCCGGACTTTGAAGTTAACATCAGATAGTGAATTAGCACAAGTTACTTCTCCAGAACTAAGGAACCCTCCCAGGTGAGTAAGTCATGGTTCAGGAGACAATAACAAGTATAAAGATGTGCTAGAACTTAAATGTATTAAAATAGCAAGTAATAATAAATTGAAATTTTGGGTCACAAATGTTTACCAAGTTAGCAACCAAATTAAGTATAGTCTGTGCTAATTTAGAAAGTTATTTAAATGTTTCCTTTTCAATTCATTAATGTCAGCAACTGATTTTTGTTTAGAGAACTTAGTAAATTTGTATTAGGACATTTATGTATATGTTAATTTTTATTATAGGTTGAGTGTGAATTGCAGTGAGATCATCTGTATGTTCAACAATATGGGAAAGATTGAATTTGGGGACTCGGCAAAGTAAGTATAAGCATGGTAACATGCCATTAATGTCTGATAGTACCTACATTATCTAAGAGACAGAATAATTGATGTTTAGTGTAATTCAAAAGCTGAAAAATAAAGGACAAAATAGTTCCTATAGTTAAATTCTATGTATAATATTTTTTAAAAGGCCTAGAAGGTATCAGTATTCAGCAATATACATGTCAAAGTTATCTTTGAGATTGATTCAGTCAGCAAGCACTGAACACTGCTAGGCACTAACTAACACCCTAGATACTGAGATAAATGTCAAAGAAATTACAATAAGTAGAGGAAGAAGGACATGTAAACAATAAAATGCATAATTGCTGGGGTAGTGTATGCAGAATTTACTTGAGGTGCAAAGCAAAGGAATGATCAGTTCTTCCTGGGGTAACAGGACTTGGAAAGGTATTTTCTTTTCCCATATCTATTAAAATTAAGTAGCAAGTAGAAAGGAGGAGAAAAAGGAAGTAGGCATCTTATGGGCAGTGAATATATGGGCAGTGAAATAGCATGCTAGGTTCAGGGAATGGTGTATATAATTCCATTCTCTATGTCCCCAAGGATACATAGATGCTAAGTCCTAAAGACTTTGTATGCTGTCTAATGATGTTTGAACCTTACGATCCATGCTGTCAAATGGGGTGGCTATTTAAATTTAAACATAAATTAATTAAAACGAAATAGAATTAAAATCCAGTTCCTCAGTTCCATTAGCCCACATTTCAAGTGCTCAGTAGCCACATATCGTTAGTGACTACCTGTCTTATTCTATTTGTGCTACTATAACAAAGTTTAAAAAGAACAGATGTTGTTTATTATTCTGTAATTTATAAAGAACAGGTGTTTATTTGCTTGCAGTCCTGGTGGCTGAGAAGCCCAAGATCAGAGTGCTGGCAGCTTTGGTTTTGGTGAGGGCTCTGATCTCTGCTTTAAGATAGCACCTTGTATGCTGTGCCCGCACGTGGCAGAAAGCATGGAAGAGGGAAAAGGGACAAATAACTGTCCTCCCACGGTGGAAGAGCAGAAGAGCGAAGAAGAAGGGCCTAAGCTAGTTCTGTCCAGACTTGTTGTAAAGCACAAATCCATTCCTGAGGGCACAGCCCTCATTACTTGATTATTAATTTCCCCAAAGGCCCCACCTCTTAATATCACCACAATGGGAATTAAGTTTCAACATGAATTTTGAAACATTTGGACCAAAGCACTGCTATATTAGACAATGCGGCCTATTTCCATTATCACTAAAAGTTCTGTTGTACAGTAGAGTTCTAGGCAGTAGAAAGCCACTAAAAGATTTTAAGCATGAAAGTAAAAATAATTAGATTACATTTTTTAAGGATAATTCTGGTGGCCGTTTGGGGGATTATTTGGGGTAAGAGGATGTTAGTGAAAGCTGAAGGATCACTTAGGCCATCATATCAGTAGACTCAGCAAATCATGAGAACTAAAACTTAGCTAATAGTACTGGATAGGGACTGAGAATAGATATGACAAATGCAAAATAGGGAAAATTAATAAAACTTAGTAATGTTTGAATGTGAGGCATGAGGAAAAGGGAAGCATCATCAATGGTTTGTTTACAGGGCTCGCTTTGGTGACTAAGTCGGTGGATTGTGGTATTATTCATCAAGATTAGGAATACAGGAAGAAAAGTAAGTTGGGAGGGGGAAGATAGTATGTTGAGTACTTACTGTTTACCAGCTTTCTGGGGAGAAATATGTACAGCTTAATTGTATATGAATGCTGAAACTTAGGAGAACTTGGACTTGATTCTGTCTGGGTTTAGGGGTAATCAGAATATAGATGTAGAAACCCCCCATAAAGAAGTAAGTTGGTTCATTGTAGGTGGATTGTTTCCAATGGAAATGGTCTCCCGAGAGAAGCGTCACGTTTGTTACCTCAGGGAACAAATTAGTCTGGCTCACAGTATTACCATTTCAGAAGCACATAGGATGATGTATACTCTAAGCCAGGTAAATTCATACAAGCTGAGGTCACAGAACTGATATGTAGTCAAAATGCCAGTTCGTTAACTTAATGGGTAAATACAATTGTAAACAGGGACTAGAACTGAGGAGCTAACTTGTCAGAAGTTACTTTTTTTGTAATCATTTTTGATTAAAGGGAATAAAATTAATCAAATAGCTTAATAGAATTAGGCTGAGATAGCTGATGAGATTCCTCTCCATCAAAGGGAAGACTTTGCCAGAGGAAGTGGAATACCAGTCCTTCGGCTCAGTCATATTTCTCCATGCTTGGGAGAGCCCTGCCCCAGATTTACTTTTGTAGCTTGACTTTATGCTTACATGGATAATCAACAACCTTTGCAATCAATACGTTCTTCTTGACATTTTTACAACTTGAATATGGTTACAATCAAGCATTTCTAAGACACTAAAAACTACTCTGCCTCTTTAAGAATCTGTACTGATCTTCTGCTTTACATTTAACTCTGAGAGCTGCCTTTTAAATTCTTTCTCAGTTTTTAGGGAAAGTATTACTGTAACCTGCATGTACTGATTACAAATGATAGTTAAACTATGGGTTTGCACAGTAAGAGCAGGTATTCAAACAGGTCAAGGACAGTACCCTGGAAAGATACTAAAATTTAAAGCAGGGAAAGAGTAATCTGTAAAAGAACTTGAGACGGAGCAGACAGAAGTTGAAGGGGAACAGAAGTGGTGTCGTACAAGTCAAAGCAGAGGTTTATGACACTGGAGCTGATTAATAATGTTGAATGTCTCAGGTCTAATAAAAGTTATGAAAAGAGATATTTAGATTGCAAGGTTGTGTACATATATATGACTCTTAGGTATTTGGACTTCAACATATATCAATTTTTCTTAGTTAAATGTATGTCCTCTGTTGGAAGAGGCAGATAAACATGTATCATTGCTAAGCCCAACTGGCTTTGTTGGTCGTTATTTCCACAGTGCCTTGTTAAACAGTGATCTGTGAATAAGCTAAATCCATCATGGAATAGCTAAAATATAAACTTCATGAAACCCAATCTTATCTCATTGTAAAATTTCTATACTTGTAGATTTGATAGCCTAAAAACCATCTGGGTATGTGGAGAAAATAGAAAAATATGGAGTAGAATGGATAAATAACTGGCAGTGGGTTAGTGGCTATTGAATAATCATGCCCAAAAGATTCAGATTAATGGCCATGGTGGAAGTTTCTAGTGACTTATGGTTGTACCATATACCTCTGTATTCATAAGCTTATGTCTCTGCATTTTTAAACAGATGTTATCCCCAAGAAAATGAAATTAGACAGAATATTCAAAAGAAATATAATAACAAAAAGGGACTTTCTTGTTATGATACATACCCACCACTAGAAAAGAAAAAGGTTGACATGTCTGTTGTAACCAATGAAGCACCACCACCTCCTTTGCAACCTGAGACAAATGATGTACATTTAGAAGCAAAAATCTTCCAGCCACAGAAAGACGTTGTTGCAACAGCATCCTCTAAAACCATTGCTGTGTTACCTCAGATGGGATCTAGCCCTGATGTGATAATTGAAGAAATTATTGAAGATAACATGGAAAGTAAGTAAAAATGCAAAAGCAGGAGGGAAACATCTTGTATCTGTAATTAGACACAGTTGGTACCTTTTTCGACCATGCATTTAACGAAACATAATTGCTGTTATAATCTTTTTTTTTCTCTCTTTTTTTTTTTTTGAAATGGAGTCTCACTCTGTTGCCCAGGCTGGAGTGCAGTGACTGGATCTCGGCTCACTGCAAGCTCCGCCTCCCAAGTTTACGCCATTCTCCTGCCTCAGCCTCCCGAGTAGCTGGGATTACAGGCGCCCGCCACCTCGCCCGGCTAGTTTTTTTGTATTTTTTTAGTAGATATGGGGTTTCACTGTGTTAGCCAGGATAGTCTCGATCTCCTGACCTCGTGATCCGCCCGTCTTGGCCTCCCAAAGTGCTGGGATTACAGGCTTGAGCCACCGTGCCCGGCCTGTTATAATCTTATTCCTCATTATGAGTTAAAACCTGTTCATTCCATGCCCCTCCCCTCACATTTTCCAGAGCTGGATAATTTTTATTTTTGATGCAGTAATATAGCTAACCTCTGAGGTATAAATTAATATCTGGTTTAATTAGGGTATTTTGAGATTTTTTAGTGTTCTCACATATAAGTCTTGTATAAAAGATATAAATAAATGAGAGAGATGTGATTTGTGGACATAGTCTTATTACTTTCTTTGAATTAAGAACATCTTCAATCTTTGTTATGAGATTTAATATAAACTATCATGATTGTAATGTTGTCTATTTTATAACATTTAAATATATCACAGTTGTATTTAATTACATTTCCCATGTCAATATTCTTTCCATTAACATGGAGTGAGATACTCTACTATGTAGTTTTATACTGATAGTCTCCTTTAAGACCATTTTTCAAGATCAGCTTTTATTTTCCCCTACCTGTTGTCTATTTTATTGGTTGACTCTCCAGAATTACATTTTTAAAAACACACTTCTTTCCACTGTATTATCATTGTTGTCTCAATTACTTAAGATACCTGTAATAACTTTATTCACTGATACAATGGGTGTTGCCATTCCAGTATTTTGCCAGTTTCAGTACAGGTTTTTAAAAACTAGCATGTCATTGTTAACATTAACATAGTTAGTACAAGTTGTCTTTATTTCTTATTTTGATGAAGCATGCAGCACCGATGATCTTGGGGAGACACCTAGATATCCAGAAAAGCTGCTTCAGAAAAACTCATCTGTTCCTTTCGGATCAAAAGCAGGTACTGTAACAACTGTCTGAGCTTGATGTAGTGGAGTTTACTGTATGTGTAGTAACTCTTACCTCGTGTGAGGTAGTAAGTAAAGTGAATTTCACTGATAACTAAAACATATTACTTTCTAATGTTAAAAGTTTTAATTCTGGGGCCAGACACCATGGCTCACACCTGTAATCGCAGCACTTTGGGAGGCCGAGGCGGGTGGATGGTTTGAGCTTAGGAGTTCGAAACCAGCCTGGACAACATGGTGAACCCTGTCTCTACAAAGAAATACAAAAACATAAGTGGGTGTGGTGGTGCGCAGCTGTGGTCTCAGCTATTCAGGAGGCTGAGGTAGGAGGATCACTTGAGCCTGGGAGGCGGAGCTTGCAATGAGCTGAGGTCACACCACTGCACTCCACCCTGGGTAACAGAGTGAGACCTCATCTCGAATGAATGAATAAATGAATGTTTTGACTCTGGCAGAAATATTCCCCCCAACAAAAAAATATTTTTTGAGACAGAGTCTTATTCTGTTTCCCAGGCTGGAATGCAGTGGCATGATCTTGGCTCACTGCAACTTCCTCAGGCTCAAATGATTCTCGTGCCTCAGCCTCTGGAGTAGCTGGGATTATAGGCATGCACCACCACGCTCAGCTAATTTTTGTATTTTTAGTAGAGATGGAGTTTCACCATGTCGGCTAGGCTGGTCTCAAACTCCTGTCCTCAAACGATCCTCCCTCCTTGGCCTTCCAAAATGCTAGGATTATAAGCGTGAGCCATCGTGCCCAGCCAGGAATATTTCCAAAATTTATGCTTCCCTCAGATATCACCCCAGTTGTATGTATTTGTCTTTTTATCCCACCCTAAATATGGGCATTATTCTTTATATTTTCTATTGGATAGTTAAAATGATGCATTTGTTCAGTTTCTGTCATCTGTCTATACTTGGCTATATTCATTTCTACTCCCCCTAGTCTTTGTTTTTTAAACAGTTTTACCATGTAAACATTTACCTCATTCAAAAATTAAATATATATTAAAATATTATGTGAAACTTCCCCCCATCCTGCTCCCATTCTATTCAGTGTCTCCATCTCTTCCAGATTTTCCTTATGCATTTACAAATAAACATACACAAATTATTTTTCCAACCTTCTCTCTCCCTCTCTCTCTCTATGTGGACAGCGGGGGTTCTTTTTTATACACAAAACGCAGCATACCACTGTTTTGTTTTTTGCATTCCTTCCTTAACATTATACTTTGGAGATCTTTTCATATTAGTGAAGACACTTGACTTAAGAAAATTTTCTGACTGTCTTTACCTCTACTTGCCCCACCGAAAAGCACGCACGTTCCCCTAAATGCTGCTTAGTGCTTCGGCTTTGCCTAAACATTTTTTCACATCTAATTTATAAGACTAACCTGATTTATAAGACTTGGGAGTCAGAGTGGCTATGAGCTGTGTTGGTTCTATAGGTAGGGTATAGATGGAAGTGGGTTTTATAGGCTATCCTAGAAACCTAATCATTATCAGTAGGGGTTCTGAGTTCCAAATATGTTCATAAATAAACTGAACTTTTGTAATACAGTAGAGTTACAGTATATACGCAGACTTTAGAATCTTAACTATTACATGGACTATGATTCCACTTATGTAGCATATTTTGCAAGTAATATGAAGTATTTATAGTTCAGGTTACTAAAGAATTCATTGTTGAAAGTGATCCATTTGTTTTATCAATCATTTAGTGCTTGGACTACTTCCTGGGGCCTACGTGCAGTATTCCCAGAGTTCACAATGCCATAAGACACTCTTTTAGAGGCTATTAGCAGTTGTTCAGCTTTTGTGAATTATTTTCTAACTCATGATTTATTAACGTGGTTTAAACATTTTTATCCAGGTTCCGCAGAGCTAGTTTTTGTAAGCCATGTAATAGATCCTTGCCATTTCTACATTCGGAAGTATTCACAAATCAAAGACGCAAAAGTACTGGAGAAGAAGGTGAATGAATTTTGCAATAGGAGTTCACACCTTGATCCTTCAGACATTTTGGAACTAGGTAATGAAATATTAGTCCAAGTTAAAATATCAAATTTATTTAAATATTATAATAACTTGGCCAGCCCACATAAGACTTGTTATAATATAGATTTTTAGTCTTAAGTTCATTTGTTAGTAAGCATAAAAGTTTTAGGATTATTTAACATAAATTATTTAGGCAAAATAGCTAAGGATTAAGATGGAATGTTGGCATATTTTTAGAGTGAAATATGTACAGAAACTCCATTACATAGTAGGGCGAATTGCTTTTAAAACTACAAAACCTGTAACAGGTTATGTAGCCTGTCCCCTTGTCTCCATGAAGAACTGTGCCTCTAAGATGATTCTTCTTGTGTAACTCCAGTCTCTTGCTCGCCGTTGTGAGTGTTGGGGCTAGCATTGAGCACCTAAGATTCAGGAGGCCCGTGGCACCCATTCCCAGTGCCCTACAGAGAGTAATAGCAAATTCAGTCAGGCTTTTAGTTGTGAGGACATGTGAATTTGCCATGCTTCAGGCTTTTGTTACGAGTATTTTTCTTATAACGTTGTTGACTGAATTTGATTGTACCTTAAAATATGATGAAGCTATGATTCGTTTGTATTAATAGAGTATTTTTCTCATTATGTTAATAGCAGTCAATACCTATGTGTAACTAATACTGAAAGTGTTTTATCTGTCTAGTCTTGATTGATAAGTTGTTTAAAAGTGTGATTCACTCTCAGCTCATCTGTATAGCCTTTCAGGATATCAGAAGAGTAGGATCATCATATACTTTGACAAAAATGAATAGTAATTCTAAAACTTAAAAAATAACATTTATTTTATGCCATGTGAGCTAGGAATATTAGGTTGTTAGTATCTAAGTGGAGGAAAGTGTAGTACTGAATTTAATTTTTGTGGTTGCAGATAATATGTCTAAAATGTAATACATGCCAAAAATAACTCAGCTTATTTTCAGAAAATGTTCTAAGAAAGCCAAAAGGCTGTGCTTTAAGTTGTTAATAATAATTATGTTGGCAAGGTAAATATAGCTGATTAAAACACTCATATTTTGAGAAATTAGTGATAAGGAAAGAAATGTGAATTGTTGATTTAGGAAAGGAGAGTATCCTCTTGTTCCCTTTTCCTGCCTCTGTACTTCATTATGAAGAACAATAAATGGCTTCAGCAGACTTTTATCCATTGAAAGAAAGAATAGTTTTATAGAATATATACAGCAGGTCTTCAAATAACATCTCATTATAATTTTGATGAGAAAAAAATCAATTCCTGGTTTGGGCAAATGTCTGTGTTGAGTTTGCACATTCTGCCCATGTCTGTGTGGGTTTTTTCAGGTACTCTGGTTTCCTTGCACATCCTAAAGATGCACCCATTAGGTTAATTGATGTGTCTACATTGTTCCAGTCTGAGTGGCGGGTGGGGGGGTGGAGGGGAGGAGGGAGAGAGAGAGAGTGTGTGTGTGTTTACCCTGCGACGGAATGGTGTTCTGACCAGAATGGGTTCCTACCTTGTGCCCTGAACTGCCTGAATAGGCTTTAGCCACCCTCGACTCTAGAATAAGCGAGTTGGAGAATGAATAAATACATATATATTATCATAAAATTCATAAAGTATTTGATAACTATACAAATGCATGACAATAAATCATGCAGTACAAAAGCGCTCTGTGAATCCACCTCATTTATGATTGTTTTTGAACTGTGGCACCAGGAGGTACTCCTCACAATTCTCACTTTGCAAGCTGTAATTCTTTGAGTTAACCCACTACCACTATGACTGCCATCACTCACTGATTCACCAAAAATTGAATAAATATCTTTCTTGTTCATCTTTCTTAAATGTACGTGTAGCTCACACTTGTTTCAGTATTTAATATTAGAAGTGTTTGGGGTCTTTATAAGTTTGATGATATTTTTGTGACCAGAAATACATGTGGAAACTTAACTCTTGTTTATGTTAATAAGCCTGTGTGGTAAGATTGGTTTTGTTATGCCATTTTGCTTAAAGTCACAGTTTCTAAGAATGTATCAATGACATTAAGTGGGGATTTACTATATTTTAAAACTAAGAATGTTGGTACAGTAGTGTAGCAAAATAAGAGAAGGGTCACTGACAAACTGAAGACCAAACGTTTTGGTAGGACTTAAAAGGTTGCCTATAATGTGCTTTTCAACTATTCCTGTTGTTATTAGCGTATACAGAGGAGATTACACAGCATCTCTCTGTATATAATCAGTGATCAGAGTTTACCAGATTATTTCCAAAATACGTAGTTTAAATGGGCTCTAAGACTACCTGAGTTCTCCTGCTACTTCTTCTAAGTAGCCATGTGAGTTGGGCTAGATTAGTTTTTCTTCCTCAGTTTCCTCACTTATATGATGGAAACACTACCTTCGTAGGGCTGTTGTGGGGAGTAAGTGAATTCAGACAAAACAGAACATTTCTGAGCTCATAGTAAGCATTCACCTGTGGGCCTTTTTTTGTTTGTTTGATCTTCTTTTTTCCTGGTTATTAATTTGTAATCCAACTGGTCCCTGCAAAGGTGTTCCTCTACTGCTGAGTCCTTAATTCATCTTCCCTCTTCTCTGAACACCACTGGGTGCCAATTAATTTTGGCATTTCACAAGCTGCCTTTCATTGTTTTACTCTCACTCTCCTTTACAAAGAGAAGATAATTGTTTCTTCTCTCATTACGAACTTCAGTATGTGTTTTTGTCAGTAAGTGTACATGTGTACATGCACAAGGACAGATGGTATTGCTTGTAAGTACAGTGTAATTGTGGTAATTTGCTTGTCTCTCTTCCTTTCTTGAGCTTCTTGATGGCAAGACAGTCTCATTCATCTTTGTTCTTGTTGCTGATGAAGCAGGTCCTCATTAAGTGACTGCTAACTTAGTATTTGGATGTTTATCTCCCTATTTAGCTTGTTTCTGTATAACAAACTATCATAATATGCTGTATTATATCCTCATAGCACTTGAACACAGTGGTATATCATCAGTAAATAAAAGAATTAAGACTTTCGTGGTAGAACTAACGTGTCTGTAAACTTACTAAATGTCTTTCTTGATAAATGTTGATAATGATTTGTTTCCCTCATTTAGGTGCAAGAATATTTGTCAACAGTATTAAAAATGGAATGTGGTGTCGAGGAACTATCACAGAATTAATTCCAATAGAGGGTAAAAATACCAGAAAACCTTGTAGCCCAACCAGATTATTTGTCCATGAAGTTGCACTAATACAAATATTCATGGTAGATTTTGGAAATTCTGAAGTCCTGATTGTCACAGGGTATGATATTTTATAATATGTATTCTTGGCCTGCTTAGAAACATTTTGGAGGAAGGTGGAGTCAAAGAATAAAGGAAATTAGAGGTAGAGAGAAGTAATTTGTCATTCTTAACTTCCAAGACACACGTTTTATTATTTTGCTCCACAGTTGTCTTGATACGTAAAATTTTATCATTTACCAGTATTACTAGATGGAGAGCTTAGAAAAGGAATTCCAAACTTAAGTACTCTTCTTATGTCACTTCTAAGCGGGGAATAATACACAAACTAATTCTTTTAAATAAAATGTTACAGTTAGCTATAGATGATTGAGTTAAATTTTTAATCAGACTTCTGTAATTTCATTAATGTTTTTTAAAGTGTCATGCTGTCTAACTCACTGTCAGTATTTTAAATGGTTTTCTCTGTCTTCTAGGAAAATAATACAAACTGCTATGTTTCTGTAGTAAGGACCAGTATTAACCATAGCATGATCGCTTAGTGGTTATAGCTTTATAAATAAATAGATTTATATGGGGGGAAGTGTCATTATCTCCTGTAAGCTCAGATTGAATGAATATATGAAAGTACAAATGTAGCTGAGATTTCATTCTGTGGAGGAAAACAGTATCTCTGCTTATAGAAGCTAAACTAAATCTATATAGTAAGAAAGTGTGAATTTGGAATGTAACTTTCTAAAAAGTGTAACTTAAGAAAAATTATACTTAGAAATGCATACCTTCTGTGGGGGAAAACACATTTAAGTTTGAAACTTTACTTTTAATAAATATTACTTGAATTTCTCCTAGAGTTGTTGATACCCATGTGAGACCGGAACACTCTGCTAAACAACATATTGCACTAAATGATTTATGTCTGATTCTAAGGAAATCTGAACCATATATTGAAGGGCTGCTAGAAGACATCCAGCCGTTAGCACAACCATGCTCATTGAAAGACATTGTTCCACAGAATTCAGTAAGTGAGACTTTATTTTTTCCTTCAGAGGCTATTACAGTTGTAGCTATGTGTTGCCAATTAGATTGCTAAGTATAGCCTCAGGGAACCACTAATCTTGGTAAATACATAGTGCATATTAAACTATTATTTCTAATAGAAAAGGAAATGAACTTCAGTTTCCACAATTGAAAATATTTTTAATGGGAAATTGAGTTGAATAAGCATATATTAACATAATGATTGGTTAAGAATCCAAGCAAACCAGTAATTTTGGACTCAACTGTCCAGAGAAATAAGTTTGTGGTGTGGTGTGTGTTTCTCTACAGTATTTTCTTATTTCCATTGCCCTTTATTACTCTATTTAATGGCCATATTGCATTCTGCGTTTTGTATTATTTATGAAAATCTGTTCTCCAGCAAGATTGTAAACTCTTAAGAGACAGAAATTGTAACAATACATGTTAAGCAGTTCTATTCTTACAAGGTCTGTGAGAGCAGGAGTCTGTCTTTGCTCATCGTTGTATTCCCAGCATTTAGCAGATCACCTGCCACATAGAAGGCATTCAATACATATTTGAAATAACAAATAAGTTAATAAAAAAAGGAAACACAGAAGTAATAGCACTGGTGTTTTCTTTAAAATGGTGTTTTGTTTTTAATTTTCTCTTTTTTAACTTCTTGCATTTTTTACACTGAGTGGATTTTACATTTATAATCATAAAAAGTTCAGAAAGCTATTCTCTTTTTTTTGTTTTTAAGGAATTTCTGGTTTTGATCATGAATTTACTTTCGATATGGTACTTAAATGTTCAAAGATCAAGATAAAAACTTTTTTGGCTGGGTGTGGTGGCCCAAGGCTGTAATTCCAGCACTTTAGGAGGCTGAAGTGGGAGGATTGCTTGGGTTCAGGAGTTTGAGACCAGCCTGGGCAACATGGCGAGACCCTGTCTACCAAAAATACAAAAATTAGCCAGGCATGGTGATACACCATGGAGGCTGATGTGGAAGGATCACTTGAGCTTGGGAGGCAGAGATTGCATGAGCTGAGATTATGCCACTGCGTACCGGTCTGGGTGACAGAGTAAGACCCTGTCTCAAAAGAAAATTTTTTTGCCCAGTGAGTGGATTTTTTTTAAAAAATCACTTAAGTAGCATAAATCTTATGTATTGCTAGTAATGGAAACTGGATTAACTGATGATGATTGTAAATTTTTAAATTTTTTTTTAGCCATACCTATATTTTCAAAATTACCTTTTGAATTTTCATCTAAGTGGAAAATAGAATACTTATTTCTTTGATTTTGAGATCTTTGTTTATAACCTTCATATTCCTATTCAAAAGTAAAACTAAACTCTAAAGTAAAACCTCGAGAATATATTTATAAAGTGAAGGTATATGCACATTGTACATTCAAAAAGACTGCCCCTAAGTTTGTGGCCCTGGCTGTTTCTTTTTTTCTTTCTTTTCTTCTTTCTTTTCTTTTTTTCTTTTTTTTGACATGGTGTCTTGTTCTGTCACCCAGACTGGAGTGCAGTGGCACGATCTGGGCTCACTGCAACCTCTGCCTCTCGGGTTCAAGCAATCCCCTGCCTCAGCCTCCCGAATAGCTGGGATTAAAGGCACCCGCCACCACGCCCAGCTAATTTTTGTATTTTTTGTAGAGACAGGGTTTCACCATCTTGGCCAGGCTGGTCTTGAACTCCTGCCCACCTCGGCCTTGCAAAGTACTGGGATTACAGGCGTGAGCCACCACACCCGGCCTTCCCTGGCTGTTTCTTAATGTCTGTGGTTGGTTCATTTTGCTCACAGTTGCGTCTGTGTTTGGTACAAACCTAAATCCAGAACATTGTAACATTAGAGACACTTAATAATGACTAATTACTATGGAATTTTGCTTTTTTGCCCAGAATGAAGGCTGGGAAGAGGAAGCTAAAGTGGAATTTTTGAAAATGGTTAATAACAAGGCTGTTTCAATGAAAGTTTTTAGAGAAGAAGATGGTGTGCTTATTGTAGATCTGCAAAAACCACCACCAAATAAAATAAGCAGTGATATGCCTGTGTCTCTTAGAGATGCACTAGTTTTTATGGAACTAGCAAAGTAAGTAACTTATTAAAACTTAAATATTCTTTGAGATTATAGCTATAAATAAGTAGCAGACTTTGCCTTTAAAAACCATGTCTCTAAAGTAAACCTTAACATACCTGAAGAAGTTAAAAATACTGCTTTTAGACTTTTCTAAGTACAGTTGTTGTCTGTGAAAACTGCATTCAGATCATTGGATTTAAGAAAATAGGCTGGACAGGGCAGCTCCTAACTGTAATTCTAGCTCTGTGGGAGGCCAAGGAGGGAGGATTCCTTGGGGTCATGAGTTTGAGACCAGCCTGGGCAACATAGCTAGACCTCATCTCTACAAAGACATACAGAAAGAAATTAACCAGGCCTGGGGGCCTGCACCTGTAGTCCAGCTTCTCCGGTCAGGAGTGAGGTGGGAGGTTTGTTGAGCCCAGGAGTTTGAGCTGTGCTCTTGTCACTGTACTCCAGGTTGGGTGACAGAGTGAGACCCTGTCTGTAAAGAAAAAAGAAAATTAGAAAAATTAGAGAAATTAAGGTAGCTCAAAATATAAAGTATGTGTAAATAACATCTTTTGAACTCTTGATAACTTTATAAGCAGCTGTATGAGGGTTTCAAGAATTATAGCTTTTCCTAAATTTTCCTAAATTTTCTAGCCTTTGGAATGAGTTCATGATCACTACCCTATATTTAATGTATGAATCTAGAACAGATGTTTAAAGTTTATTTGTCCATCATTTCTTTTTGTTTGTTTGAGACAGAGTCACCCAGGCTGGAGTGTAGTAGCACAGCCTCAGCTCACTGAAACCTCTGCCTCCCAGGTTCAGGTGATTCTCATGCCTCAGCCTCCCAAGTAACTGGAATTACGGGCACACACCACCACTCCTGGCTAATTTTTGTGTTTTTAGCAGAGACAGGGTTTCACCGTGATGTCCAGGCTGGTCTTGAACTCCTGCCCACCTTGGCCTTCCAAAGTGCTGGGATTACAGGCGTGAGACACAATGCCCTGCCTGAACATCATTTCTGATGACTTAAGTAGCCATAGAGGTAGTCAAAGAATCTAATTTTTACCCTGGATGATTGGGAATGGAACCCAAGCAGGTTCCATTCTAGAAAAATAAAAGTCATCTTGGAGCTGGAGGGGGCCACAGAGACCCTTCAGCTGACGTCACCAATTGCTACCACAGACCACAGATATCAATGTAACACAAAGAACAGAAGCAGCTTTGAATCTAAGTATGATGTGAAAGCGCAGCTCTAAAGTTTTGAGACTTGATACCTTTTTAACCTGGTTTGATAATTGAAGACAATACCGAGAAATTTTAGAAGAAAGAAATTAGAAGATGAATGCTTTTGGTAAATAAGTCAGTACATGTGCAACTCCTTCCTTTAGATCAAGTCACTGAGAGAAGAGAGATTAAGAAAATGGGTTGGCCAGGTATGGTTGGCTTACACCTGTATCCCAGCACTTTGGGAGGCGAAGACAGTAAGATCGCCTGAGCCCAGGAGTTCAGGGTCAACCTGGGCAATGTAGGGAGACCCTGTCCCTACAAAAATTAGCCAGGTGTGGTGGCATGCCCCTGTGGTTCCAGCTACTTGGGAGGCTGAGGTGGGAGGATTGCTTGAGCCCAGAAGGGTAGAGGCTGCAGTGAGCCATGATCACACCACTGCACTCCAGGCTGGGTGACAAGGTGAGACCCTGCTTACGCTTTTCATTATGCTTTTAATTAGGTTTAAGTCACAATCACTAAGAAGTCATTTTGAAAAAAATACTACTTTACACTATCATCCACCTATTTTGCCTAAAGAAATGACAGATGTTTCAGTAACGGTTTGTCATATAAATAGTCCTGGAGATTTCTACCTTCAGTTGGTAAGTATATAATGTGTTTTTAAATGAAATTTTAAAATTTTAATTAGACATGTATAACAAGAATGAGTGTCTACTGTCAATTTTAGTTAGAGCAAACATACCACTGTTAATCTTCTGTACATTTAAATTTCTTAGTTGTTGCAACTTCAAACAAGTTCACATGATTATCATAAATTGAAAGAACAGTGAAGGATAATTAATGTATAAATGTTTCTTGCTACCTTCTGAAATCTGGAGACTAGGAAAGCATATAGAGTTAGCAAATAGAAATATAATGATAAAGTTTTTCTAACCTGTACATCTGAAAATTTGCTGATTATTATTAGGTGTTTTCTGAATTTGAACACAAAATAGACACAGATTAAAGGCATTTTGTATTGAACTTTGGATGTGTGACTGATACATTTAGATAGTAACAATAATAGTTCATCCTTATTGATTTCTGGGTGCTTTATATGATTTCACTCATCATAAGGCCCTTAAGACTTTAAGTGAATTAACTAATTAATCTTTGCACAATCCTGTGAGAAAGACACTGTTGTCTCCATGTGAATGTGGGGACCCTAACCACAGAGATGAAGCATCTTGCAACTGTGTGAAGGTTACACAGCTCTGAAAGGGTAGAGCCAGGATTGACCTAGGCTGTGCAGCTTCAGAACCTGTCATCTCAAGCACCGCATCACACTGTAGTGGCTCCTCAGATGAGTTGTGGAGTCGGCTTATCTAGGTTAGGGTTTGCATTTATTCCTTTTGTTGATTTTTTACAGTGTCTTTTATGGTAAAATATACCTAATATAATTTTATAGTTTTTAATAATTGTTCAGTATACGATTCCAGTGCCATTAAGGACATGAAGTGTTGTGCATCCATTTTCAGAGCTTTTTATTTATCTCAAACAAAAGCCCTGTACCTATGAAACAATCACATACCATTTGTTCTCCCCTAGTCCCTGATGAACTTCTGTTCTACTTTCTGTCTCTCTGAAATTGCCTATTCTAGGTACCTCCTAAGTGAAATCATATACAGTGTTTCCTTTTGGATCTGGCTTCTTTCACTTCAACTTAATGTTTTCAAGGTTCCTATTATGTAGGATGTATCAGAATTTCATTCATTTATATGGCTGCATGATATTCCATGTATGGATATACTACATTTTGTTTATCCATTGATCTGTTGATGGCCATTTGGATTGTTTCCACCTTTTGGCCTGTGTGAATAATGCTGCTATGGACACTGGCATAAAAGTATCATTTGGGTCTCTGCTTTTAGTTCGTCTGGTATGTATAATATCTAGGAATGTTTGCTGGATTATATGGTAATTTTATGTTTAACTTTTTGGGGAACTGCCAAACTATTTTCCATAGCAGCTGCAGTTTTACATTCTTACCAGCAATCCACAAGGTTCCAATTTCTCCACACCCTCATGAACACTTGTTTTTTTTTCTTTTTTTATTATTGTTATACTTTAAGGTCTGGGATACATGTGCAGAACATGCAGGTTTGTTACATAGGTATATATGTGCCATGGTGGTTTGCTGCACCCATCCCCGTCATCTACATTAGGTATTTCTTCTAATGCTATCTCTCCCCTTGTCTCTACCCCACAACAGGCCCCGGTGTGTGATGTTCCCCTCCCTGTGTCCAGGTGTTCTCATTGTTTAACTCCCACTTATGACTGAACATGTGGTGTTTGGTTTTCTGTTCCTGTGTTAGCTTGCTGAGAATGTCCCTGCAAAGGACGTGACTTACCCTTTAAAGTCTGCATGGTATTCCATGGTGTATATGTGCCATATTTTCTCTATCCAGTCTATCATTGATGGACATTTGGGTTGGTTCCAAGTCTTTGCTATTGTGAATAGTGCTGCAATAAACATACATGTGTATGTGTCTTTTTTATTTTTATTTTTATTTTCTGAGACGAAGTCTCACTCTGTCGCCCAGGCTGGAGTGCAGTGGCCGGATCTCAGCTCACTGCAAGCTCCGCCTCCCGGGTTCACGCCATTCTCCTGCCTCAGCCTCCCGAGTAGCTGGGACTACAGGCGCCCGCCACCTCGCCCGGCTAGTTTTTTTGTATTTTTTTTTTAGTAGAGACGGGGTTTCTCCGTGTTAGCCAGGATGGTCTCGATCTCCTGACCTTGTGATCCACCCGTCTCGGCCTCCCAAAGTGCTGGAATTACAGGCTTGAGCCACCGTGCCCGGCCGTATGTGTTTTTATAGTAGAATGATTTCTAATCCTTTCGGTATATACCCAGTATTGGGATTGCTGGGTCAAATGGGTTTCTGGTTCTAGATCCTTGAGGAATCGCCACACTGGTTGAACTAATTTACACTCTCACCAACAGTATAAAAGTGTTCCTGTTTCTCCACATCCTCTCCAGCATCTGTTGTTTCCTGACTTTTTAATGATCACCATTCTAACTGGTGTGAGATGGTATTTCATCGTGCTTTTGATTTGCATTTCTCTAGTGACCAGTGATGATGAGCTTTTTTTCGTTTGTTTGTTGGTCGCATCAGTGTCTTCTTTTGAATAATAGCATTCTTAGTAAGTGTGAAGTGGTGTCACTTTGTGATTTTGATCTGCATTTCCCTAATGGCCGGCGATACTGAACATCTTTACATGTCCTTATTTATTGACCATTTGTGTATCTTTGAAGAAATAGCCATTCTAGTCATTTATCCATTTATTTTTTTAAATTTTTAAAACTTGTTGTTGTTTTTTTATTTTTTAAACACAGGGCTTCACTCTGTCGCCCAGGCTAGAATGCAGTGGCATGATCGTAAGCTCACTGCAGCCTCAATCTCCTAGGCTCAAGGGATCCTCTAGCCTCAGCCTCCCATATTGCTAGTACTACAGGCACACACCACCACACCTGGCTAATTATTATTTTGTAGACACAGAGTCTCGCTAGGTAACCCAGGCTGGCCTTGAACTCCTGGGCCAGAGTGATCCTCCCACTTTGGCCTCCCAAAGTGCTGGGATTACAAGCATGATTCACCATGCCCAACCCCTTGTCCATTTTTTAAATTGGGTTGTTTATTTTGCTGCTGGATTGTAGGAGTTTTATGTATTCTAGATACTAAATTCTTATGAGATATATGACTTACAAATGCAGTTGATCCTTGAACCAAGTGGTGGTGGTGGATACCAACACCTGTGCAGTCAAAAATCTGCGTGTAACTAATTTTTTTTTTCCTTTCTTGAGACAAGGTCCAGCACTGTTGCTTAGGATGGAGTGCAGTGGCAAGATCGTAGCTAACTACAGCCTGTAACTCCTGGACTGAAGTGGTCTCCTGTCTCAGCCTCCCAAGTAGCTAGGACTACAGGCATGCACCACACCTCGAAATTTTTTTTTTTTTTTTTTTTTCTTTTTAGAGACAGGGTCTTGCTATGTTGTCCAGGTTGGTTTTGAACTCCTGGTCTCAAACAGTCCTCCTGCCTCAGCCTCCCAAAGTGCTGAGATTACAGGCATGAGCCTCAACACTCAGTCTGCTTATAACTTTTGATTTCCACAAAACTTTACTAATAGCCTACTGTTGATTAGAAGCCTTAATAATAAACAGCTAACATATATTTTGTATATGTATTTGATACTGTATTCTTAAAGTAAGCTAGAGAAAAGAGTTATTAAAAATCATAAAGAGAAAATATATTTACTGTTCATTAACCGAATGTGGATCATTATACAAGTCTTCATGCCCATCATCTTCGTGTTGAATAGACTGAGGAAGAGCAGGAGTTGCTCTTGCTGTCTCAGGGCTGGCAGAGGTGGAAAAAATTCGCACATAACTGGAACTGTACAGTTCACACCCGTGTTCCAAGACTGGCCGTATTTTCTCCCATTTTGTGGGTTGTCTTTTCACTTTCTTGATAGTGTCCTTTGTTCCACAAGTTTTTAATTTTATGAAGACCAATTTAATTATTATTTCTTTTGTTGCTTGTGCTTTTGGTGTCATATCCAAGATGTCATTACCAAATCTGACATCATGTTTCTTCCCTGTACTTACTTCTAAGAGTTTTATAGGTTTACATCTTTGATTCATTTTGAGTTAATTTTTGTACAAAGTATAAGGTAAGGGCCCAGCTTCATTATTTTGAATTGGATATCCAGTTTTCCCAGCACTATTCGTTGAAAAGACTGTCCTTTCGCCATTGAATGGTATTGGCACCCTTGTTAAAAGTGAAAGTTTATTTCTGAGCTTTCTATTTTATTCCATGTGTCTGTGTGTCTGTCCTTATGTCAGTACTGTTTTGATTACTGTAGTTGTGTTGTAACTTTTGAAATCACAACGTGTGAGTCTTCCAACTTTGTTCTTTTTCAAGATTGTTTTGGTTACTCAGTGTCTCTTAAGATTCCATGTGACTTTTAGGATGGATTTTTCTGTTTCTCCAAGAAATACAGTATGATATTGAGTATGATATTATCATTTGCTAATGTATTGAAACACAACTGATTTTTACGTGTGAATTTTGTGTCCAGCAGCTTTGCTGAATTAATTTGTTCTAACAAGTGAGAGAGAGGGTATGTGTGTATGTAATTTGGGGTCATTTTCTCATGTATAAGATCGTGTCATCTATGAACAGAGAAATGTATTTGGGATTTTAATAGGGATTACATTGAATTGTAAATCATTTTGGATAGCATTGACATCTTAACAATTTTAACTCTTCTTATCCATGAACACTGGATTTTTTTCATTTATTTAGATTTTATTTAATATCTTTCAACAGTTTTGTGTGGCTTTCAGCGTATCAATTTTTGGCCTCTTTGGTCAAGTTTATTCCTAATTCTTCTTTTAGGTGCTGTTGTAAGTGGAATTGCTTTTTAAATTTCCTCTTCAATTTGCTCATTTGCTAATGTATTAAAACAACTGATTTTTACATGTGAATTTTGTGTCTGGCAACTGCGGAATTAATTTGGTAGCCCTAACGGGGGTGTGGGGGTGTGTGTGTGTGTGTGTGTGTGTGTGTGTGTGTG
>NW_012106586.1:1612723-1616901 GCF_000951045.1 Mandrillus leucophaeus
TGTGAATTTTGTGTCTGGCAACTGCGGAATTAATAAGAAAGAAAAAACTGTGGCAGAAACTGATGTGTGTGTGTGTGTGTGTGTGTGTGTGTGTGCGCGCGCGGAATTAATTTGGTAGCCCTAACGGGGGTGTGGGGGTGTGTGTGTGTGTGTGTGTGTGTGTGTGTGTGCGCGCGCGGAATTAATTTGGTAGCCCTAACGGGGGTGTGTGTGTGTGTGTGTGTGTGTGTGTAAGTGTAATTTGGGGGAGGTTTCTTACATAGAAGATCATGTCATCCATGAACAGATATTTATACTTTTTCCTTTCAGGATGCCTTTTGTCTTTTTCTTACCTAATGCCTCTGGCTAAGATTTCTGATATCATGTTGAATACAAGATGAAAAAGCAGGCTTCCTCGTTTTATTCCTGTCTTAGGGGAAAAGCATTTGTCTTTGACCATTGAGTTTGATATTATCTGTGGGTTTTTCCCAAATGACCTTTACTATGTGAAGTAAGTTTCCTTCTGTCTCTTGTTTATTGAGTGTTTTTATCATGAAAGGGTCTTCAATTTTTCAAATTCTTTTTTGCAACAATTGAGATGATCATGTTTCGGTCTTTCCTCCTTCATCCTGTCAATGTGGTATATTACGTTGATTTTGGATTTTGTTTTATTTTCTTGTTTGTTTGTTTTGAGACAGGGTCTCCCTCAGTTGCCCAGGCTGGAATGCTGTGGTATGATCTCAGCTCACAGCAACCTTTGCCTCCTGGACTCAAGCAGTCCTCCCGCCTCAGCCCTCTGAGTTGCTGAGACCAAAGGCGCACACCACCACACCAGGCTAATTTTTAAAATTTTTTTGTTTTGTAGATTTGAGATCTCACTATGTTACACAGGCTGGTCTCAAACTCCTGAGCTGAAGTGATCCTTTCACATCAGCCACCCAAAGTGCTGGGAGTATAGGTATGGGCCTGCTGCGTTGATTTTCATATGTCATTATCCTTGTGTTTTAGAAATAAATCCCACTAGATAAAGATGTATAATCTTTTTATCACAAATTTGTTTAACATCATTGTTGCTTTGGCATCCATTTTTAGGCCTAACATAAGTTGTTTGAAACCGAGTCATACCACCTCACCTTTGGCTTACTTAAAACTTTCCCTCCCCATGTGGCTGTTTGCAGTGTGGGTCACTTGTTCTACATCTCACTGACCCAGCATGCCCCATAGCTGCTTACCACAATAAAACCAGAGTCAACACCTGAGTCATGCAAATAATTTCCCCCCTTTACGCATATTTTCTTTAAATTAGCCAATTCACAACCCCTGCTGGAAAGCCTGAAGAGATAATGCCTGTGGACCTTAATAAAGGCAGAATTCCATAGATTCACTCTTACCTGTGATTAACAAAATGCTTCTTTTATTTCATGTGTTTTGTTTTGCTGTCTCTGTGTCTCACCTGACTGACATACACGTACCTAACTTTCCTCCCACTGTCTTAGAGAGTGGCTATCTTGGTGGGAATAAACCAGACACAGGTCAGACAAGAACCACGAGGGCATCTGCTAGTATAAACAGGTTTCCTGTGAGACGTACACTTGGTCACAGGTCAGGCAACAAGGCATTGGCCCATTCACCAAGGTAAAGAAGTATCCTCTTTGGATTTACTGTAAACATCAGTGACCACCTCCTCTAGAACCTTGTCAGGGCAGGGTAGAGTTCATGGCCACTCTCCAGAGAGAGACCCGAAGACCAAGTTAGAAGAAAACAAAATCTCTTAATATGCTGAATTTGGTTTATTAGTATTTTGTTGAGGATATTTGCATCCGTATTGACAAGGGATATTGATCTGTAATTTTCTTATAGTGTCTTAATATGGCTTGGTTATCAGGGTAATGCAGCCTCTTGGAGTTAGTGTTCCTCCATCTTTTAGTTTTTTGGAAGAATTTGAGATGGAATGGTGTTAATTCTTCCGTAAATGTTTGGTAGAATTCAGCAGTGAAACTTATCTGGTCCAGGGCTTTTCATGTGTAGGAGGTTTTTGAATCCTGTTTGAACCTCTTTACTAATTATAAGTCTACTCGGATTTTCCAATTCATGAGTCAGTCTTGGAAGGTTGTGTGTTTCTAGGAGTTTGTCCATTTCATGTAGATTATCCAGTTTGTTGGCATACAATTGTTTACAATAATCTCTCATAATTTTTTACTTCTTGGCTGGACGTGGTGGCTCACACCTGTAATCCCAGTACTTTTGAAGGCCAAGCTGGGTGGATCACTTGAGGTCAGTAGTTTGAGACCAGCCTGGTCAACATGTCGAAACCCTGTCTCTACTAAAAATACAAAAAGTAGTCAGGTGTGGTAGTAGGCACCTGTAGTCCCAGCTACTTGGGAGGCCGAGGCAGGAGAATCGCTTGAACCCGGGAGGTGGAAGTTGCAGTGAGATGAGATTGTGCCACTGCACTCCAGCCTGGGTGACAGCAAGACTTCATCTCAAAAAAATAATAATAATAATAATTTTTTTTTCTTAAAATTGATAGTACTGTCTCCACTTTTATTTCTCATTTTATTAACTTGAGACTTCTCTTTTCTAGTTATTCTAGCTACAGATTTGTCAGTTTTGCTGATCTTTTCAAATAGTCGACTTTTGGCTTTATTAATGTTGTTTCTTTATCCTGTCTTATTTATTTTTGCTCTAATCTTTATTATTTCTTATGCTACCTTTGGGTAATTTTCTCTTTTTCCATTGTCTTATGGTATATAGTTAGGTTGTTAATTTGCAATATTTGAAAATTGTGTGTATAGCTGTAAGTTTCCCTGTTAGCACTGTTTTATTGCATCTCATGAGTTTGGTATGTTGTGTTTTCATTTTCATTTGTCTTGAAGCATTTCTTCTTTGACCTGTTGGTAGTTTGTGGTGTTTAATTTGTACATGTTTGAATTTTGCAGTTTTTTGTTTTTGATTTCCAGTTTCCTTTCATTGTCATAGAGACAAATACATTTTATGATTTCAATTTTTTGAAATTTATTAAGACTTTTTTGTGACCTAACATACGGTCTATTCTGAGAATGTTCTAAGTGGCCTTGTATGAAAAAAAAAAAAAAAGGTATATTTTACTGTTGGCTAGAGTGTTTTGTGTATGTCTGTTAGGATCTGTTAGTTTACGGTGTTGTTCAAGTCTTCTGTTTCCTTATTGATACTCTGTCTGGATGTTTTATCCAATGTTGAAAGTGGAATATTAAAGTCTTCTATTATTACTATTGGACTATTTTTTCCTTCAGTTCTGTCAATGTTTGCTTCATATATTTGGGTCTTCGATGTGTACTGCATAATTGCTTATAATTGTTATATCTTACTGGTGAATTGGCCTTTTTATCAATTTATAATGTCCTTTCTCTCTTGTAAGAATGTTTTATTTAAAGTCTGTTTTGCCTGATACCAGTAAAGCCATCTCAGATCTCTCTTGATGACTATTTGTCTGGAGTATTTTCTTCCGTCCCTTGACTTTCAGCCTGTGTATGGCGTAAGGTACAAAGTGTGTCTCTCGTGAACAGCGTGTCGTTGGATCATGTTTTTTTTTTTTTTAATTCATTCTGCCAATCTTTGTCTTTTAACTGGACAGTTTAATCAATTTACATTTAAAGTAATTATTGATGAGGAAAGACTTCTGCCATTTGCTGTTTTCTGTATCTTATCACTCTTTTATTCCTCTTTCCCCCATTAGAGCCCTCTTTTGTGTTTAGTTGCTTTTTTCTTTTTAGTATGATGTATTTTTTAAAATCTCGTTTGTAGTTGTGTTAAAAAAACGTAAAATTTATTATCGTAACCATTTTTTAGTGTAACTTCAGTAGTGTTAACCATATTCATATTACCATGCAATAGATTTCTAGAGCATTTCCATCTTGCAAACTAAAGCTATACTCATTGAACAACAGCATATTTCTTCCTGCTTCCAACCTCTGGCCAGCACAATATTACTTCTGCGTTTTTATGAATTTTACTGTGTTAGATACCTTGTATAAGTGGACTCAGGCAGCATTTGTTTTTCTGTGACTGGCTTATTTTACTTATAATAATGTCCTAAAGATTCATCCATGTTGGCCGGGCGCGGTGGCTCAAGCCTGTAATCCCAGCACTTTGGGAGGCCAAGACGGGCGGATCACGAGGTCAGGAGATCGAGACCATCCTGGCTAACCCGGTGAAACCCC
>NW_012106586.1:1618161-1619531 GCF_000951045.1 Mandrillus leucophaeus
GGAGTTTTGCTCTGTCACCCAGGCTAGAGTACAGTGGTGTGATCTTGGCTCACTGCAACCTCTGCCTCCCAGGTTCAAGCAATTCTCATGTGTAAGCCTCCTGAGTAGCTGGGACTACAGGTGCCCACCACCATGCCCGGTTAATTTTTGTATTTTCAGTAGAGATAGGGTTTGGCTATGTTGACCAAGCTGATCTCAAGCTCCTGACCTCAAGTGATCACCCACCTCGGCCTCCCAAAGTGCTGGGATTACAATCATGAGCCCCCGCTCCCGGCCTGGCCTCCAAGATTTCTAATGTGAGAGATTGACTTATAATCTTCTTGAGTCTCTTTGTATAAGACATGTTGCATCTCTTTTGCTGCATTCCAGATTTTCTTTTTGGCTTTGCCTTTTTAGAGTTTGATTATGTGTCTTGGTGTATGACTCTTTGGGTTTATCCTATTTGGAGTCTAATAGTGTCTTAGTTCCCTGGAGCTGCTATAACAAATTACTGTCAATTGGGTAGCTTAAACAACAGAATTTATTGTCAACAGTTTTGGAGTCTAGAAGTATGAGATCAGTTTGTCAGAAGAGTTGATTTCTTCTGAGGGGTGTGAGGGAAAATCCATTTCATCTCTGTGCTTCAGATTTTGGTGGTTTGCTGGCAATCTTTTGTGCACCTTGGCCTTTGCTGTATCACCCTGATCTCTCCCTTCATCTTCACATGGAGTTCTTCTTGTATATTTGTCTCTGTACCCGAATTTTGCCATTTTTATAAAGATATTAATCATATTGAATTGGGGACCATCTTAATGACCTTATTTTAACATGATTATAAGGACCCTATATCCAAATAAGGTCATGTTTGAGACACTGGAGCTTATAGCTCTCCGGCATATCTTTGAGGGAAGATACAAATCAACTCCTAACATTAGACTTCTTGGGTTTGTAGATTCATGTCTTTCTTTAAATTGGGGACATTTAATGCCATTTTAAAAAATAATTTTTTGCCTGTTTGTCTCTCTCTTCCTTCTGTGACTTCCATAATGTCTGTGTTGGTTCACTTGAATCCCTTAGGCTTTGTTCACTTCTCTCCATTCTTTTTCTTTCTGCTTCTCAGACTCGATATGTAAATTTTCCTGTCTTCAAGTTCACTGATTGTTTTTCTTCTTTTCACTCAATGCTGCTTTTGAACCCCTCTATTGAATTTTTTCTCCTTAGTTATTATACTTTTGAGCTCCAGAATTTCCTTTTTATAATTTGTATCACTTGTTGATATTCTCATTTTATTCATATATCATTTCCCCAAATTTCTTTAGTTCTTTGTTTTCCCTTAGCCCTTTTAACATATTTAAGACAGTTGAGTAGTTTTGATTCGCCTTTTTTTTTTT
>NW_012106586.1:1624488-1625305 GCF_000951045.1 Mandrillus leucophaeus
AAAAAAAAAAAAAAAAAAAAAGATTCATCCATGTTATAAGCATTGATAGAATTTCCTGTTTTAAGGCTGCATAATACTTTTTTTATGTATATACTGCATTTTAAAAATCCCTTCATTTGTCAGTGAACATTTGGATTGTCTGCTGTAATGAACATGGATATTGCAAATGTTATAGTATTAGGTTTTGCTTCCCTTCTTGTTTCCTTTTTGTGTTTATCTTGTAGACTATTTTTTATCATTAACATGGAGATTACATATAACATCCTAAAGTTATAACAATCCAATGTGAGTTAATACGAACATAATTTTAACTTCACGAAAAACTGTACTTCTCTGCAGCTCTGTTTTTCCAGTATTTTTGATGTCACAAATTAATCTCTATACTCTGTGTGCTCAATAACATAGATTTGTAATTTATACATTTGTCTTTTAAATCCTGTAGAAAATAAAAAAGTAGAATTATAAACCAAAATTGCAATAATACTGACTTTCCCATTTACCCATGTATTTACCTTAACCAGAGATCTTAATATCCTCATGTGACTTTGAGGTACTGTCTAGTGTCCTCTCATTGCAACCTGAAGGACTTCCGTTACCGTTTCTTACAGGGCAGGTCTAGTGGTAGTAGAGTCCCTCAACCCTTGTTTATCTGGGACTGTCTTAATTTTTCTCATATTTTTGAAGGCTAGTTTTGCCAAATGTATAATTTTCAGTTGACAGGTTGTTTTTTTCTTTAGTACATCGTATGTCTCTCTCTCTTCCCATTTCCTTCTGGCTTCCAAGATTTCTTTTTTGTCTTTTTTTTTTTTTTTTTTTT
>NW_012106586.1:1627009-1694841 GCF_000951045.1 Mandrillus leucophaeus
TTTTTTTTTTTCTGGTTGCACATGTCTGCATCTTCTTTATTAAAAGATATTTCAGAAAATATTGAAGCAGCTTCCTTGTCATCTCGTGCCAAGAAAGTTAAGGACATGGACACACATGAGGAGTTTAGGAGTGGAGGTTTAATATGCAGAAGAAAAAGAAGGGAGAACAGCTCTGTCTCTAGTGAGAGAGAGAGGGGCTTCTGAAAGGGAAAGACTGGCTGTCGGTGGATGTGCCGGATTTTATAGGCAGGTTTAAGGAGGTCATGTCTGATTACATAGGGCCCACAGATTGGTTCAGTCAGGTTTGATGTTTACCTAGCATGCCAGAAAGACTGGCCACCCTACCCTAATCTTATAATGCAAATGGACTTACACTCGACTGGCACCATCTTGCGTGCTCCTTACTGTACATGTGGCTGACAAGGAGAGAAGGGAGGATGGAGCCACCATTTTGAACAGGTTTGGCACAACTGCTGGTATCTGTGTCTGCAGCTCAATTTTACAGGCTGCTGTTTCTTAGAAAATGATTTGGGGGCTGCTTTTCACTAAACAGGAAAACCTTGCTGAGGACTCCTTCCTGTATTCTCACTATCTGCCTAAGCAATTTCTTTTTTGTTGTTTTTGTTTTTGTTTTTGTTTTTGAGATGGATCTTGCTGTGTCACCCTGGCTGAGTGCAGTGGCACGATCTTGGCTCACTGCAACCTTCACCTCCCAGGTTCAAGCAATTCTCCTGCCTCAGCCTCCCGAGTAGCTGGGATTACATGCGTGCACCACCACACCTGACTAATGTTGTATTTTTAGTAGAGATGGGGTTTCGCCATGTTGGCCAGGCTAGTCTCAAACTTCTGACCTCAGGTGATCCACCCGCCTTGGCCTCCCAAAGTGCTGGAGCTACTGCACGTAGCCTCAGTAATTTCTTTTTAACTCGTATATCAATATGAAATGAAACCTAAAGGATCATGAATGTAAAATGAAGTGACAGAGGTCCCTGATGCAGTGGCACAGAAACTCCTGATATCAGTCAGTACCTGCAAGCCCTATTCAGTCCCCTTTCAGGATTACTGCTTACTTCTGGTTTTCAGTGAGGTCAGGAATTCTTGACACTTTGTGTCTTATCTTTACAGTTAGTTTCATGCTTTCATATGTTTTCATGTTAATGTCCTTTCATTTCAACTTTAAGAACTTATAGAATTTCTTGTAAGGCAGGTATAGTGGTGATGAACTCCCATAGCTCTTGTTTGGGATTAAAAGAGTTGTGCTTTTTTTAAAAACAAACAAACAAAAAACAAAAAAATGGAGTCTGGCTCTGTCGCCCACTCTGGAGTGCAGTGGCATAATCTCAGCTCACTGCAACCTCCACCTCCCAGGTTCAAGCAATTCTCCTGCCTCAGCCTCCCAAGTAGCTGGGATTATAGGCATCTGCCACCACGCCAGGGTAATTTTTGTATTTTTAATAAAGACGGAGTCTTACCATGTTGCTGGTCTTGAACTCCTGACCTCGTGATCTGCCCACCTCGGCCTCCCAAAGTGCTGGGATTACAGGTGTGAGCCACCACGCCCGGCCAAGAGAGTTGTTTTAAAAGCTGTAGTAGTGAATTTGTTTTGGTACTTTTCCAAACTGTTTCAAAGACCGTTGTTCCTTGTCATGTGTGATCACTGAAGTCCATTGTTTCTTTGGCTTGTGTTCAGCTAATGATTGACAGAGTTTCTTGAATGTCAGGAGCTGAAACAAACAAGAGACAGAGAAAGAGGAAGGTGCCTCTTTCCTAGACTTTGCAGACTAGCTCTTTGGTGGGCACTTCTTCGCCATTTAGATAGGCTGAGCCTAGGAGTCAGCCTGAGGTCAAAGTTAAAGTCTTTTCATTTCTTTTCTGGGCACGCATCTTGTCAGGGCAGTCATGTGGCTTTGTAAACTCTACTGTATATATGACTGCTTTTGAATGTCCTAATTTTGTAAAGATTCTCACCCCAGATTCTCCTCCTGGCCTTAGATGGTCTATTGTATGTTTCTATTAATAAACTCCCCTTCCAAGCAGCTGCACTTATACTCCCCTTTGCCAGTTTTACAAGTGGTCCCTACAATTCTTCCTGCCTGTGTTCCAAGTTATGTGAAACAAAAACTAACTCTTTGCATCAGTCATGCAGGTATCTCCCAGACTTAGGATACATATACCCAGTAATTTGCATATAAGTTCTGGTGTGTTCCTTCTGGTTCAAGGGAGGGAACTGAGAACTAGATTGCCACTGCTTAAGACCAGGACCATTGTCATTCTGGGAAGAGGGTATGGTGAGGGCGAGTAAAAATACCACAAAACTTTCCTGCCGTTTAGAAAATTGCTTTTACTTCATTAGGCTTCTTGGTTACTATAAACTTTGGATTGCTTTCTAGAGATCTGATCTAATAAAGTTGGTTAAGACACTTTCTCATTTTTTCAATGTTTCTGTATTGGAACAAGAACTTAAAGCTTCCTAATCTGCTATTTTGTTGGCGTCATTCCTCTGCTGAATTTTTAAGTGTTCACTCTGGTGTACCTGTTACTGGAAGAATTTGCATAATAGCTACTTAGAAATGAAAGTTAAAAGAAAAGTAGTTTTAAAGTAATTTAAATGAAATAAAAGATAGGGATTCAGAAAATTTTCACTTTCATCATTATACTCACAAGAAAAAATTCATTTTTTCCATTGAAATGGATTTCAGAATATTTTTAACATTAATAATTGGTATTCGAAGAAATAAACTTATAATCCTTGATTTTTTTGGTAGTATAGGAAACTTTAGAAACTATTTTTTGATTATACCAGATAGCACCATTTAATAAGAGAAAAGTCTGTGTTACTAAAGAATGCAATCATTCCACAAACCCTACTGAATTATTACTGATTTAAGGAAGAATTATCAATTCACATTAAGATGGATGGTTGATAATAAACTGGATATTCATATAATGCCAAAGTAGCTCCACATAAATTCTTAAGACTTGGTTATTACAAGGGTGTAAACAGAACTACACATCGAGAGGGGTCAAGATCATCACTGCAATCAGTAAATGAATCTTAGCATATTAGTAGTCATTTAGTATTAGGCCTTGATGTGTTGCAACCTGAGTGAGAAAAAGCCACCTATGACACAGTCTAGCCAAAAAGATTTGCCTTGGATCCATCAAACCCTTAGTAGTAACTTGCAGCCTTTTGAAAATTCAGCGGATAGACCTTACTCCATGGAGGAATAAGCTAAGTAGCAGCATGAGGATATAACCACATAAATCCGTAAGGTATAGGGCATTCTGCAGAAAAATTAGCTGACTGTCTTCAACAAGACATGTTCATTAAAAGTAGAGAACTGTGCTAGATTATAAAAGAGTTATGGAGATAACAGTCAGAAGCAGTATATAATCTTAGTTTGTAATGGGTTTGGATCAGTTAAGGAAAACTAAATGTGACCTAGAAATACTAGTTACTGAAACAGAAAAAGTGAGAAATGATAGAAAAATGTAAGTGATTGTGTATGTGGTAAAGTCTAGTTTTGGTAAAAACAAAATACAGGGAGTGTGTGTGTGTATGTATAGAAAAATGTCTTGAAGAATATATACACTAAGTTATCTAGGAGAATGTGACTTTATTTTTATGTCTGTACTAATTTTCTATACTGGTTCTGCAATACAATTTTGTAAAATAAATTACATAACACAATTGATAGATTTACATTCAATTCAAGTTTTAATGTTTTATAATTTCAATGACAGTGCTTGTAATTCATTCAACACTTAACATTTTAAGTTTCTGTGAAATGACAGTGCTTTATCCCTTTATTTGCTAGATAGAGGGCCTGGATTTTTTATTTCTGTTAAAGACAATCGAGGAATTCTATAAAAATGAAGCTGGAGAAAATCTGGAAATCCTCTGTCCAGTTCAAGATCAAGTCTGTGTAGCTAAATTCGAAGATGGAATTTGGTACCGAGCAAAAGTTATCGGTAGGAGAATGCATGCTGTTTCTACAGGGAAATGTTTTACTTCAAAACTAATATCATTTGAGTTGGTACCAGTTCAGTCTTGGAAGTAATATTATTTGATCTTACCATTTGCTCTGTCATCTCTCTTTAGAAAGCTAGTGATAGTGTTGAAAGGTGAATTTATCTCCTGAGATTTTGTTTGACTTGACTAGAACTTAACCATTGGGAATCTTGCTGGAAAAGTAGTATAGATAGAACAAAGCAACAGAAATTAATTATTCAAAAACCAGTGAACTCTAGCTTCATGTTGACTGTTTGTCTGTCCCATGCTATTTTGATTGTCAAGGTACAAATTAAAGGTAAGTCCTTTGTGTCCTTTCTGCTTCCCTTCAATTTTAATATATTCTTCTTTCCTGGGAATTATTGACCGAACTACTAGTTTTCTTGGTGTATTTTTTCTACTTTTTATACATCCTCCTTAAGTAATTGATTCAACTTATGAAATAATGGGAAGAATAAAAAGTGGGATTGAAGACAGAAGACTTATGAAAATGGAGGTATTAGCAACAAAAATAGTAAAGTTAATTATTCCCCCGCATTAACTAAGACAGAACATTACAGACTAAGATTTTGTGGGTTATTAAATTAGATATACTATAGGCAGTTTAACCCATTGTGTTGTTTATTTTACATGCTTTCTAGTTTGTGGATACGTCTGTTTTTTATTGAAAGGGTGAAAGGCTGGGTGTGGTGGCTCATACCTGTAAATCCCAGTACTTTGGGAGGCTAAGGTGGGTGGATCACTTGAGGTCAAGCGTTCGAGACTAGCCTGGCCAACATGGCAAAACCCTGTCTGTACTAAAAATAAAAAGTTAGCCAGGCGTGGTGGTGTGTGCTTGTAAGCCCAGCTACTCAGGAGACTGAGACACGAGAATCACTTGGTCCCGGGAGGCGGAGGTTGCAGTGAGCCAGGATTGCGCCATTGCGCCACTGTACTCTAGCCTGGGTGACAGAGCAAGACTCTGTCTCAAAAAAAAAAGGCCGGGTGCGATGGCTTACGCTTATAATCCCAGCACTTTGGGAGGCCAAGGCGGGCGGATCACCTGAGGTTGGGAGTTCAAGACCAGCCTGACCAACATGGAGAAACCTCACGTCTACTAAAAATACAAAATTAGCTGGGCGTGGTGGTGCATGCCTGTAATCCCAGCTGCTTGGGAGGCTGAGGCAGGAGAATCACTTGAACCCAGGAGGCAGAGGTTGCAGTGAGCCAAGACTGTGCCATTGTACTCCAGCCTGGGCAACAAGAACGAAACTCCGTCTCAAGGAAAAAAAAAAAAGAGAAATCGCCCAGCTAATTTTTTTGTGTTTTTAGTAGAGACAGGATTTCGCCACGTTAGTGGGGCTGGTCTCAAACTCCTGACTTCAAGTGATCTGCCCGCCTCAGTCTCCCACTCCCAAAGGATTGAGATTACAGGCGTGAGCCACTATGCTCGACAATTTTTTTAAAATTTAATTTGATACTGTTTAAAATGTTTTTTCCATTATTAAGGTAATCTAAGATCTTTACAAGTTTCTCCTAATATATAATCAGTTCTGTTTGTGTCAAAACTATTCTTGCAACCTGAATTTTCTATCCTTCATTTGTCACCATTGATTTTAATTTTGTTAGTGGTTAGTGACTTGAACTAAAAATTTTCAAATGTGGTTCTTATGAATGTCTTAGTCTGTTTTGTGCTGCTGTAATAAAATACTAGACTGGGTAGTTTATAAATAATAGAAATTTACTTCTCAGTTCTAGAGTCTAAAAAGTCTAAGATCAAGGCACTGTTTTGTTGAGGGCTTAGTCTCTGTTTCCGAGATGATGCCTTGTTGCTGCATCCTCCAGAGCGGACGGATGCTGTGTCCTCTGATGCCAGAGGTTCGAAAAAGGAAGGCAAGCTCCCTTCACCAAGCCCTTTTATAAGGGCACCTAATCCTATTTATGAGGGCAGAGCCCTCATGACTCAGTCACCTCCCAGGTACTGCTGCATTAGGGATCAAGTTTCAACATGAATTTTGGAGACAAAAACATTCCAACGATTGCAATGAAGATACCACTGTATAGTTTGGTAAATATCTTTGGAGCAGACAAAGGCATTTTTCATGACACTAAGGACTTCGCAACTGCTTTTCAAATTAGGATTATTGGCTTGAAAATGTTAACTGTTTGGTGAACAGTAAGGCCTCTGAAATCTTTGAGTAGTAACTTTTGGGGAAGATGGAGTGTCCATGGTGCTCATTCTGCTGCTTCTTCATTTCTGTTAGCACCACTTTTGGGGATACTAATAGAAATGTATGTGTGATTTGTGTGGTCCATTTTCCTGTATCTTCTGTGGCCCTGTTGAACTCCACCTTGAAGATGATACTTGTTTTGGTGAATAGTAGCTCTTTTGCTTTTTATCTGCCTAATTTAAAAGTTAATGCTAAAAGACACACTCCACTTCCCTCCTTGAAGGCAATTACTTTTCATTCTTTCAGCTATTTTGTTGTTTACTTGTGTTCCTTCTTTTACTAATATGTAATACTTCACTTGACACTTCAATTTTAGATATTACCTGTTATTCTGTCAGACAAGTTTTGGATCTCCATAGCCCTTTTGTCCTCCTTTTTCTCTTTTCTATAGTTATATCACAATTTTTCATTAAATTCATACTCTGTGTAAATAAAGCCATAAAGTATACTTCGTTTAATTCTATTGTGAGTTCATATTTCACTTTATTTTCTTTTAATTTGTAAGTGTATTTTTAGTAGTTCAAAACTATTTTCCATATGATTAGACTCTTCAGATAAATGTTAGTATGATTTTTTTTTTTTCTTAAAGCATGAAAACATCCTTTTTGAGACGGTCTTACTCTGTCATCCAGGCCGGAGTGCAGTGGAACATGATCATGGCTCACTGCAACCTCTGCTTCCTGGGCTCAAGCAATCCTCCCACCTCAACCCGCAGGTTAGCCGGGGCTACAGGCACTTGCCACCATGCCTGGCTAATTTATATGTATATTTTTGTAGAGATGGGGTCAAACTCCTAGGCTCAAGTGATCCTTCTGCCTCTGCCTCCCAAAGCACTGAGATTACAGGTGTGAGCCATCACATGTGGCCAGAAACATCCTGTATCTTCTCCAGTTGGGCTGCTTACCCCCTAGGCTTACTACACATTTTTTATTCTTGATATTTATTTCAGTTGGCCATAGGCCATATACTTCATTGTTCTCCAGTATTGGATCCTTTGTTTTCTGGATGCCATGTTTACCTCTTCAGTTTAATCCCCTTTTTCGCATGGAGCCATCTTCCCATAGTTTCTCCAGAGAACATAAATGGGGAAATTTGAGACCTTCCATGTCTGACTCTGTTCTTATGTGATAATTTAGATAAAACAATAACATTCTTTATCCATCTATTTGTTTAAAACTACATTTCCATTCAGAGACTTTAGGAAGAGTAAGAATCTAATAGCATTGGTAGAATTGAGAACATCCGTCTAGCAAGGGGATTCCAGTGGAAGTGGGGAGAGATTACCCTCTCTTTTGGCTTTATAATAACACGTTATCTTCTCAATTCTCGTGGATATCCCCTACCATAGGGCCTGTGTTTGAAGTGTCATCTTGAGTGAGTGCTAGTGCTGTGTCACTTGCTTCTACTTCTGCCAAGGAGCAGAGAGTACTGGACTTTTTTCCATATTGAAATGATATACACTGTGTTAGTCTTTAACTTCGAAAACCATGTATTTTGAGTATTTTCAAAAAGGTTAGTGTGTGATGTCTTTTTAAAAACTTCTCTGTGTTTGAAACTTCCAGAGACTTCTTTAAAGTATAGAGAGTAGACTGATATAGAGGTCTCTCTCTACTTGTTTTTTTGCAATATGCCCCAAGTACAATATTTTCTCAAAATTTCACAGATATTGTTATATGAATGAATCTTTAGTTTGCTGAATCTTTTGCCTTGTTTGATCACCTATTTTGACTAATAATAAACATGTATTAAGTGTTTACCTTGTACCTTGTGCTTTTTAAATCCTTCAAAAACATCCCATGAAATTAGATTATATTGGTATACCCATTTTGCAGATGAAGTAATGAGGCTTAGAGAGAAAAAATAACTTGCTCAGGGTAATATCTTAGAGATATTAATTAGCTTGCTTTAGGTCACATAGAATTTTAGTGACGGAGCTAGTGTTCTAAACTGGTCAGACTGACTCAAAGCCTAATTCTTAACTTTTAAGTCATACCACCTGCCATATGATTTTGTTATCCTGATTTTGGCTATCCTTTGTATATTTAAAATATACTAGTTTTTCATTCTTACAAGTCTGCATTATGGATGATTTCAAGGTTCACATATTTGAAATTTTTTTACATTTTAAAAAGTACTAAGTTTGTATATTGAAGCTAAAAGTATTCTAATCCCGTTGGCTATAAACCAATCGAAATTTTTCTAGATAATTCTGTTTCCTTTCCAAGTTTGTAATTTCTAATTTCATAATTTTTCAAGGATTCCCTGGACATCAGGAAGTTGAAGTTAAATATGTGGACTTTGGTAATACTGCAAAAATAACAATTAAAGACGTGCGTAAAATAAAGGATGAGTTTCTGACTGCCCCAGAGAAGGTAATCTATTATTTCTAGGGCCAGAATATCAGCACAAATATGGAAGTCTTTTTAGAAGCTGTTGTCACCATAGAAATATTAACTACCATTTTTGTCTAGTTTCTGATACAGGGACTGTAGATAAATGTTGCTATGGTTACTACTGAAGAAATAATATGTATATCATGGCAAATAAGCATATTAAACATTAATTCGGTGTATTTGTGTCTTAAATACTTGTTGGCAGCTTTTAATATATCATTTTGAGATCATATATTGTGGTAAGAGTCATGTTCATGATATATCAAGTTAAAAATGCTTATCTCAGAAGTACTTCTACTGTGATCACATTTATGCTTAAGTATATATGTGTATACAATAGAGAAGCCTGGGAGAATATGTAAAAAACTGAACCTTGTTTATCTCTGGGGAGTAGTAGTATTCTGAAAGAAGGATGAGAAGGGGCCTTATTTTCTAATTTATATACTGTCTGTTGCGTGAGTTGTTTTTAAGCCGTGTTTTTCATTTTAGGAAATGTGTAGTATTATAGAAAAACATTTTAAAATACAAATGAGCAGGCCGGGCACAGTGGCTCATGCCTGTAATCCCAGCACTTTGGGAGGCTGAGGGCGGGGAGATCATGAGCTCAGGAATTCGAGACTAGCCTGGCCAACATGATGAAACCCCGTCTCTACTAAAAAGATACAAAAAATTAGCCGGGAGTGGTGGCGTGTGCCTGTAATCCCAGTTACTTGGGAAGCTGAGGCAGGAGAATTGCTTGAACCCGGGAGGCGGAGGTTACAGTAAGCCGAGATCACGCCTTTGCACTCCAGCTTGGGTGACAGGGCGAGACTCGGTCTCAAAAAAAAAAAAAAAAAAAAAAAAATTACAAATGAGCAAAAGGGAGAATCACTCAGAATCATTGTTCAATATTTTTGTTATCTATACTTTCAGACGCATCTTTTGTGCTTTCAGCAGTTATAAAATCAGACTATAAATCATCCTGTAACCTTCCTTTTACAAGTAATTAATGTATCATAAGTGTCTGTAATGAATGCTTGTTATTCCAGTATGTGAATGTGCAACAGTTCATTCAGCCACTCTGCTTTCAGTGATTTGTGTTTATAAAGTACTTTTACAGACATCTTCACACATTATTTGATTATTTCTAATATGTATTAAATTCAGACGTAAAGATTAGTTTTGTACACACTTAAATAAAACTTGAATTCTAAAGTAGGTAGAAATTAAATTTTTTTCTTAATGGTGAAACTTTGTCTGACCCAGGCAATTAAATGTAAGTTGGCCTATATTGAACCATATAAAAGGACAATGCAGTGGTCCAAAGAAGCTAAGGAAAAATTTGAAGACAAGGCTCAAGATAAATTTATGACATGTTCAATTATCAGTAAGTTCCATTTTTACTTGCTATGTAATCACATATGATTTTAAATAACATGAATAACATTTGTCAAATCTTAGAATAAATTCAGTGTGCCATCAGTAGTAGTGGTGAGAGATAAGATTTGTTGAGTATTAGGTACAATGGAATTATATCTTTTGTGGACTCTAAAGTCATCAGGACAAAAATCACCATAAAAGATCAAGTCACCCTTGACATGGCCCCTTGAAGGCCCTAAAGCCAGGAATTAGCTTCTTTTATTTGTTTACATTTTTGTTAGGACTGTGTCCGTGTCCTTGACATAGTGGATGCTAACGTTTAATATCCAGGAAAGTGAGGGGAGGTGGGACATGATTGACAAATAGCTTTTCTTTGCCTCGCTGGCTTAAGCGAATTCGACTGTGGGTTCTCAGCATAATTTGAAAAAAGTTACTCCTTTTTTGGAGCAGTTGGGCCCAAAATAGAGTCTGACCACTAGCCCACAATTTTCTAACATAACAAGTTGTGAAAATCAACAGTTCAGTAGCAAAATGGGTTCTGAATTGGCATGAGGCTATATATAGTCTTTATCTCGTTTGTAGTGAATATTCATATTTTACTTCAAGGTAATGTTTGTTTATGGGCTGCTGCCCCAGACTCTGCTGGGGGTATTAGATACACATACAGGATAGGTGCCAAGTAGCTTTTCTTGTTAGAAGAATTTTGAATTCTGAAACATGCCTGGCCCCAAGGGTTTTAGATAGGGGGATTGGGAATCTGGTTTGGTTTTTTTGTTTTTTGAGACAGGGTTTCATTTTGTCACCCAAGCTGGAGTACAGTGATGTGAACAATGCCTCACTGCAGCCTCAACCTCCAGGGCTCAAGTGATCCTCCTGCCTTAGCCTCCCATGTAGCTGGGACCACAGGCACACGCCACTATGGCCAGCTAAGTTTTAAATATTTTTTGTAGAGATGAGATCTTACTTCGTTGCTCAGGCCAGTCTCGAACTTGTGGGCTCAAGTAATCCTCCCTTCTTGGCCTCCCAAAGTGCTGGGATTACAGGTGTGAACCACTCTGCCTGACCAGGAATCTGTTTTTCATCTGATATTTTGATCAGTTTCAAAGCTGTAACACTCACTGGCTGGGTTGGGCTTAATGAATAGTAGTGCAGGATTTATGAGACCATGTTTACTTAGCATAGATGTGTAGGACTTTCATGGGTAGTTTTTACTGTATTCGTGTCTTTCTTTTATTGTAAGACTATTGGACTATTCACTGTGAGGAAACTGGAGTTTAGAAAGTCATAACCTAGTAATGATAGTATATCTCTGATAATTTATTTACTTCAGAGCAAGAAATTGTTCTAAAGAAATAGTGTCATTTAAGAGGAATGTGATTATACAGACTGTATCTTAGGCTATAGAAGTTTTCTATCTAGCTTCTCTGAAATGAACAAATGAATTAGTCCTTGAACAGTCTCCACTGATTTTGAGGTAACTTTAACCTGAGAGACCCATAGGTGGTTCACATCACAGGACTCTGTGCAGACAACCCCCAGTACCAGTCCAGGACCAGGTAGACTCTCTGGGTGGCTAGACCTAGAAAGAGACAACAATCCCTGTAGTTCAGCTCACAGGAAGCCACATCCATAGGAAAAGGGGAAGAGTACTGCATCAAGGGAACACCCTGTGAGACAAAAAAATCTGAACAACCATCTTCAGCTTTAGACTTTCCCTCTGAGAGAACCTATCCAAATGAGAAAGAACCAGAAAACCAACCCTGGTAATATGACAAGGCTCTTCAACATCCCCTCAAAATCACATTAGTTCAGCAGCAGTGGATCCAAACCAAGAAGTAGTCCCTGATTTACCTGAAAAATAATTCAGAAGGTTATTAAGCTAATCAGGAGAGAAGGCGAAACCCAATGCAAGGAAATCCAAAAAACAATGTAAGAAGTGAAAGGAGAAATATTCAGGGAAATAGCTTAAAACAATAAAAAATTCAGGAAGCTTTGGACACACTTTTAGAAATGCGAAATGTTCTGGAAAGTCTCAGCAATGGAACAAGTAGAAGAAAGAAATTCAGAGCTTGAAAACAAGGTCTTCGAATTAACCCAATCCAACAGAGACAAGGAAAAAAGAATAAGAAAATACGAGCAAAGCCTTCAAGAAGTCTGGGATTATGTTAAACGACCAAACTATAGAATTCTCTTCTTCCTCAGGAAAACATGTTTAGGGAAAGAATTGAGGAAAACTTCGGCAGCATTGCTAGAGACCTAGACATCCAAATGCAAGAAGTGCAAAGCTTGAAAAACATATTTGGGGGAATAATCAAGGAAAACTTCCCAGGCCTTGCTGGAGACCTAGACATCCAAATACAAGAAGCACGAAGACCTGGGAAATTCATCACAAAAAGATCTTTGCCTAGACACATTGTCATCAGGTTATCCAAAGTTAAGGATCTGAAGAGCTGTGAGAAGCACTAGGTAACCTATAAAGGAAAACCTATCAGATTACCAGCAGATTTATCAGCAGAAACCCTACAAGCTGGAAAGGATTGGGTCCCTATCTTCAACCTCCTCAAACAAAACAATTTATCAGCCAAAAATTTTCTTTCCAGTGAAACTAAGCATCATATATGAAGGAAAGATACAGTCTTTTTCAGACAAATAAAGGCTGAGACAATTCGCCATTACCAAGCCGCCACTGCAAGAACTGCTAAAATTTTGGAGCTCTAAATCTTGAAACAAATCCTGGAAACACATCAAAACTGAATCTCTTCAGAGCATAAATCACACCAGACCTGTAAAACAGAAATACAAGTTAAAAAGCAAAAAGAAAAAAAACCAAAGTACACAGGCAACAAAGATCACCATGAATGCAATGGTACTCACATTTCAATGTTAACATTGAATGTGAATGACCTAAATGCTCATGCTCACATAGGAGACACAGAACCACAGAATGGGTAAGAACTCACCAATCAACCATCTCCTGCCTTCAGGAGACTCACATAACACATAAGAACTCACATAAACTTGAACTAAAGGGATGGGAAAAGGCATTTCATGCAAATAGACACCAAAAACGAGCAAGGGTAGTTATTCTTATATCAGACGAAACAAAGCAATGGCAGTTGAAGGAGACAGAGAGGAACATTGTATAATGGTAAACGGCCTTGTCCAACAGGAAAATATCATACTTTTAAATATATATGCACCTAACACCGGAGCTTCCAAATTTATAAGATAATTACTAATAGACCTAAGAAATGAGATAGATAGCAACACAATAATAGTAGGGGACTTCAGTATTCCACTGACATTATTAGACAGGTCATCAAGACAGTCAACAAAGAATGGATTAAAACTATACCTTGGAACAAATGGACTTAACAGATATATACAGAACATTTCATCTAACAACCATAAAATACCCATTCTATTCAACAGCGTATGGAAATTTCTAAGACCATATGACCTCAATAAATTTAAGAAAATTGAAATTATATCAAGCACTCTCTCAGACCACAGTGGAAGAAAACTGGAAATCAAAAGGAACCTTCGAAACCATGCAAATACATGGAAATTAACCTGCTCCTGAATGAGCATTGGATCAAAAACAAAATCAAGATGGAAATTAAAAATTTCTTCAAACTGAATGACATAATGACACAACATATCAAAACCTCTGGGATACAGCAAAGGCGGGTGCTGAGAGGAACGTTCCTAGCCCTAAATACATACATCAAAAAGACTGAAAGAGCATAAACTGACACTCTAAGGTCACATCTCAAGGACTAGAGAAACAAGAACAAACCAAACCTAAACCTGTCAGAAGAAATAACTAAGGTCAGAGCAGAACTAAATGAAATTGATTGAAACAAACAAAAATACAAAAGATAAACAAAAAACTGGTTATTTGAAAAGGTAAATAAAATTGATAGACCATTAGCAAGATTAACCAAGAAGACGAGAGAAAATCCAAATAACCTCACTAACAAACGAAGCAAGAGATATTACAACGGACACCACTGAAATACAAAAGATCATTCATGAACACTTTTATGTATCTAAACTAGAAAACCTAGAAGAGATGGATAAATTCTGGAAAAATACAACCCTCCTAGCTTAAATCAGGAGGAATTAGATATCCTGAACAGTCCAACCCCAAGCAGCAAGATTGAAATGGTAATTTAAAAATTACCAACAAAAAAAAGTTCAGGACCAGATGGATTCACAGCAGAATTCTACCAGACAATGAAAGAATTGGTACTAATCCTTTTGACACTATTCCACAAGATAGAGAAAGAAGGAACCTTCCGTAATTCATTCTGTGAAGCCAGCATCACCCTAATACCAAAGCCAGGAAGGGCACAACCAAGAAAGAAAACTATAGACTGATATCCTTCATGAACATAGGTGTTAAAATCCTTAACAAAATAGTAGCTAACCGAATCCAACAACATATCAATAAAGTAATCCATGATCCAGTGAGTTTCATACCAGGGATGCAGGGATGTAACATATGCAAGTCAGTAAATGTGATACACCATGTAAACAGAATTAAAAACAAAAATCACATGATCTCAATAGATGCAGAAAAAGCATTCAACAAAATCCAACATCTCTTTATGCTTAAAACTCTCAGGAATTCGGCATACAAGGGACATACCTTAATGTATTAAAAGCCATCTATGACAAACCTACAGCTGACGTAATATTGAATGGGGAAAAGTTGAAAGCATTCCCTCTGAGAAGTGGAACTAGACAAGGATGCCCACTCTTACCTCTCCTCTTCAACATAGTATTGGAAGTCCTAGCCACAGCAGTCAGACAAGAGAAAGAAAGAAAGGGCATCCAAATCGGTAAAGAAAAAGTTAAACTGTCACTGTTTGCTGATGATACGATCGTTTACCTTGAAAACTCTAAGGACTCCTCAAGAAAGCTCCTAGAACTGATAAAATAATTCATCGAAGTTTCCGGATACAAAATAAATGTACACAAATCAGTAGCTCTTCTGTACCCCAACAGCGACCAAGCGGAGAATCAAATCAAGAACTCAACCCGTTTTACAATAGCTGCAAAAAAATAAAAAACTTAGGAATATAACGAACCAAGAAGTCAAGACTGGAAAACTACAAAATACTGCTGAAAGAAATCATAGAGGACACAAACAAATGGAAACACATCCCATGGATGTGTAGTATCAATATTGGATGGGTAGAATCCATCTGATTCTACCATATTCCAATGGTACCCATATTGATGGGTAGAATCAATATTGTGAAAATGAACATACTGTCAAATCAATCTACAAATTCAATGCAATCTCCATCAAAATACCACCATAATTCTTCACAAAATTAGAAAAACAATTCTAAAATTCATATGGAACCAAAAAAGAGCCCGCATAACCAAAGCAAGACTAAGCAAAAAGAACAAATTTGGAGGCATTACAATACCTGATTTCAAACTATACTATAAGGCCATAGTCACCAAAACAGTGTGGTACTGGTACAAAAATAGGCACATAGACCAATGAAACAGAATAGAGAACCCAGAAATAAACCCGAATACTTACAGCCACTGATCTTTGACAAGGCAAACAAAAACATAAAGTGGGGAAAGGACACCCTTTTCAACAAATGATGCTAGGATAATTGGCTAGCCACATGTAAGAGAATGAAACTGGATCCTCATCTCTCACCTTATATGAAAATCAACTCAAGACTGATTAAACACTGAAATCTAAGAATGGAAATATAAAAATTCTAGAAGATACCATTGGAAAAACCCTTCTAGACATTGGGTTAGGCAAGGATTTCATGACCAAGAACCCGAAAGCAAATGCAATAAAAGCAAACATACATAGCTGGGACCTAATTGAACTAAAGAGCTTTTGCACGGCAAAAGGAATAGTCAGCAGAGTAAACAGACAACCCACAGAGTGGGAGAAAATCTTCACAATCTATGCATCTGACAAAGGACTAATATCCAGAATCTACAATGACCTCAAACAAATCAGTAAGAAAAAGACAATCTCATCAAAAAGTGGGCTAAGGACATGGATAGACAATTCTCCAAAGAAGATACACAAATGACCAAAAAGGTACGAAAAAATGCTCAACATCACTAATGATCAGGGAAATGCAAATCAAAACTACAATGCGATGCCACCTCACTCCTGCAAAAATGGCCATAATCAAAAAATCAGAAAACAGTTGATATGTGGGTGGGGTGAACAGGGAACACTTCTACACTGCTGGTGGGATTGTAAACTAGTACAGCTGCTATGGAAAACAGTGTGGAGATTCCTTAAAGAACTAAAAGTAGAACTACCATTTGATCCAGCAAGAAACTGTGATATATATACACACACACACACACACACACACACACACACACACACGAATGTGAATGATGGAATACTACTGCACAGCCATAAAAAGGAATGAATTAACAGCATTTGCAGTGACTTGGATGAGATTGGAGACTGTTATTCTAAGTGAAATAACTCAGGAATGGAAAACCAATAATCATACATTCTCACTGATATGTGGGAGCTAAGCTATGAGGAGGCAAAGGAATGGACTTTGGGGACTTGAGGGTAAAGTGGGAGGGGTGTGAAGGATAAAAGACTACAAATATGGTGCAGTGTATACTGTTTGGGTGATGGGTGCACCAGAATCTCACAAATCACCACTAAAGAACTTATTCATTTAGCCAAATACCACCTGTACCCCTATAACTTAATGGAAAAAAAATTTAAAAACCTTTTAAATGTATACTGTTATAACTCTTATAACTTGGTTAATATAGAATGTTGCTGTTGGTAATGGTTATCTTTTTATTTAGAATCATTCTGACTAGCAGCTACCAGCTGGAAAGGCATAGGCATGTACGGATCTCAGTGCATTTTTTAGATATGTTTTCTAAAGAAATTTCTATCATATTTCAGATACTTATTGACCAATGTCCCTGTGCAGTGTACCATAAATAAGTAAACACACATGAGACGCAAGCCTTACACTCATTTAACTCCCAGTCTAGTTTAAGAAATAGATCTGATAAACAAAAAGAATTAAAAGTTAGATAGTTTGTCCTAAAAAACACAGGGACAGAAAAAAGTTCTAGTTAATTGAGGGCTCTAGATTGAGTTTTTGTTGTTTTAAACTTTGTGCCATTTTTATAAAAGCTGTAAACCTTTGCAGATGATCACTGGCCTGAGTTAACTTTCATTCACTTTTGTCCTCCTGGAACTTGGTTGAGTTCCATAAAACAATTAAGAATACAACAGAACACTTCTTCAAATGAATATATTTATATTTTTCTGAATCTAAAAGCTTTGAACTGATTTCTTTATATAATGGTACACAGTAACCTAAAATAAAATGTTCACTAATTTGTATATGTTACAGATAACACTGACAATTCATTTATATCTGCAAAATGCTACTTTAACTCCTAGCCACTATGACATTATTCTACAAGAAATGTCATGTATGCAAATGAAAGAAATTAAGTTTCCAATTTTTAAAAAATTGCCTCATTTAGGCCGGGTGCAGTGGCTCAGGCCTGTAATCCCAGCACTTTGGGAGGCCAAGGTGGGTAGATCTTTTGAGGTCAGGAGTTCGAGACCAGCCTGGCCAACATGGTGAAACCCCATCTCTACTAAAAATACAAAAAAAAATGAGCTGGGCGTGGTGGCGCATGTCTGTAGTCCCAGCAACTCAGGAGGCTGAGATAGGAGAATCACTTGAATCCAGGAGGGCGAGGTTGCAGTGAGCCGAGATTGCACCACTGCACTCCAGCCTGGGCGACAGACTAAGACTCTGTCTCCAAAAAAAAAAAAAAAAAAAAAAGCCTCATTTTGTATATTTTGTGACGTCTTTCTTTCCCCAAATTTTCTTAATGGTTTTACAGAAATTCTGGAAGATAATGTGCTCTTAGTTGAGCTTTTTGATTCTCTTGGTATTCCTGAAATGACAACTACCAGTATTAATGACCAGCTAGTCAAAGAGGGCCTAGCATCTTATGAAATAGGGTAAGTAGATATGTAAACTTTCATTGTTAGTTCATGTTCCTATGTAACATTGTAATTGCAAGAAGGGAAACTGGCATATCGTTCCCCATTGGAGATGTGCTTAGACTGTAGACCTGGGAATTTTCCCTGTCCTGGACCAGAAAAAATAGAAAATAATTGAAGTCATTAATCTAATGAGGACTAGAGTGACTTTTCCCTCCATTACTAAGAAACTCAGAAACCAAGAGAAAGGCTCCTTGAGAATGCTTCTAAGGAAAGGAGACTGGTGTCTTATTTCTGCTTAGGAAGCCCCTTGTGACTGATTGAGAAAGGAATTCGGAAGAGAAATGGCAGGATGGAGAATAAGCCTAGTGGTAGAGTAGCTTACATTTCCATTTGTAGAAATGTTAATTTTCCGGGATTCAAGTGGATACTTGGAATGATAACCAGGCTTGGGCCATTGTGCTAATACTTACCCCAGACAGGCTCATGGTTAGGGTGACCCCAGAAGCAGAAGAGTAGAGTGGTAGCAAGGACAGGTGGGAGGGTTTTGAGGTCAAGACAAAGAATTTTTCCACAGTAGGGACTTGTGTAGTGGGAGTGGCCCTGGAGGAGGCTGAGGTGGGCGGATCACTTAAGAAGAGTTTGAGACCAACCTGTCCAATATGTTGTAACCGTCTCTACTGAAAATACAAAGATTAGCTGGGCATGGTGGCGTGCACCTATAGTCCCAGCTACTTGGGAGGCTGAGGCAGAAAAATCACTTGAACCCAGGAAGCGGAGGTTGCAGTGAGCTGAGATTGTGCCACTGCACTCCAGCCTGGGTGACAGAGCGAGACTCTGTCTTAAAAAAAAAAAAAAAGAAAAAAGAAAGCCAGTATTCAGATAGCACCCACACGTGATGCCTGTCAGCATAAGCCAAAGAAGTAGTGACACCCCATAGAGGCCTGCCGTGACTCATACTAGTGTTAATGATCTGTGGCCATGCTTTCCTGCTCACTCTCATGCTGGAGGAGCTAGAATCAGGAGCTTTTCCACTATAGGTCTCAAATGAGAGCGGAAAAGAAATGAGAATAAACATTCAAATTAATGTTGGTCTGGGCTGGGCACAGTGGCTCACGCCTGAAATCCCATCACTTTGGGAGGCTGAGGTAGGCAGATCATGAGGTCAGGAGTTTGAGACCATCCTGGCCAATATGGTGAAACCCTGCCTCTACTAAAAATACAAAAAATTAATGGGGCATGGTGGCGGGTGCCTATAATCCCAGCTACTTGGGAGGCTGAGGCAGGAGAACTGCTTGAACCCGGGAGGTGGAGGCTGCAGTGAGCCAAGATCATCTCACTGCACTTCAGCCTGGGTGACAGAGTGAGACTCCATTTAAAAAAAAAATTTTTTTTTTGGACTGAATCTTCTCCTTTCTTTTTAAAGTCAGGGTTATTGAAGTATAACTTATATACAGTAAAAAGTCACCTGTTTTGGGTCCACAGTTAAATGAATTTTGACAAAAATAGTCAGGTAAGCATCATTACAGTCGAGATACAGACCTGAGCAAATGCAAACAAATATTTTGCATACAATTCTTTTCATTAACTTTTGTTGTTTTTCAGGTACATCCTGAAAGATAATTCTCAAAAGCATATCGAAGTTTGGGATCCTTCTCCAGAAGAAATTATTTCAAATGAAGTACACAACTTAAACCCTGTGTCTGCAAAATCTCTCCCTAATGAGAATTTTCAGTCACTTTATAATAAGGAATTGCCTGTGCATATCTGTAATGTAATATCTCCTGAGAAGATTTATGTTCAGTGGTTGTTAACTGAAAACTTACTTAATAGGTATATATATTATATATAAGGAAAATATTGCAAATGATTTTATCTTTTATATATTGTTTCAAATATTAGAAGTCATAAATATAGATTTTACAAGCAAAATGATTTTAAGTTGTCTCTCAGCTAGTTAGAAGTATGAAAATAGGATATCTGTTGGCTGTTTCCCCTGTATTAGAATTTATTCATTCTACAAATACTTACTGAGGACCTACTATATGACAACCAGTATTGTAAGTGTTAGGGATACCCTGGTATAAAACATAGACAAATCTTTGTTGTCATGTAACTTCAACTCTAGTAGAGGGAGAGAGAGTGAACAAATAAAATTTTTAATGTGGCAGATGGTGATAAGGGAAATAGAAAAAATGAAATATTTGGGGAGGAAGGCACTTTTAGGATGGTCAAAGAAGACCTCAGAGACAGCGACATTTGAAACGGGCCTCAAAGAAGGAGGGAGGGAGGTAAGCGACATGAGTGTCTGAGGGAAGTTTCTCTCAGGCAGAAGGAAAAGCTAGTTCAAAAACCTGAGGAAGAAATACACTTGCACATTCAAGGAAAAACAAGGTGTCCAGCTTGGCTGGAGTGGAATAAGCAAGTGGGGATAGTAGAAAACATGTAGCCAGAGAATTATATACGAAAAGGTTTGGAAAGTTTAATATTTTTTATCTCTGTAGTTTAGAAGAAAAGATGATAGCTGCCTATGAAAACTCAAAATGGGAACCTGTTAAATGGGAAAATGATATGCACTGTGCTGTTAAGATCCAAGATAAAAATCAGTGGCGAAGAGGCCAGATCATCAGAATGGTTACAGACACATTGGTGGAGGTAAATTGCAGAGTTAAAAGTATAATTGTGAAGGTGAATGCATTTTGTATTTTTTTCCCCAGAGTTACAACAGTTTTCATTGAGTGTTTCAGTTTGCCAAAAAAATATTTCCAAGTGTTGTTTGTCTGTAGACTTAAAAAGTTATTGTTTTCTTAGGTCTTGCTGTATGACGTGGGTGTTGAACTAGTAGTGAATGTCGACTGTTTAAGAAAACTTCAGGAAAATCTAAAGACAATGGGAAGACTCTCTTTGGAATGTTCTCTGGTAGACATAAGGTAGTTTTTAGCTCAGTAATTTTCTCATTATTTTAAATATTATTTTTAGATGGGTTCTTGTGAGTTTTAATTTTGCTAAGATATTCTGGAATTTTCCTAAAATCTAGTTAATTTTGGACTTTAAGAGGGGAAGAGAAAAGTTGGGAGCACATAAATTTAGTGGCATTAAGAAATAGAGATTGGTGAGTGTGAAAGTACCGAGATAGAAATCAAACTGTTGAATATTAAAAATTTTACTTTGAGGAACAACAAACACAGAAATAAATTGTAGAAGTTTAAAATTGCATAGAAAGCTAAAAATATGTAAATTACCAAAAAGTCAATTTGTAGAGGATTCTGGGAAAATGACAGAACAGTTTTAGTCTGCTGGAATCCCACTATAAAAACAGCAACTTGGATAGTGAAACAGAAGACTACAGAGTCAATATCTACAGCAAAATCAGATAACAAGTTACTTCTGTGAGCCCTCAAATGTTAGCAGGTGGGGTACACCATGAACCAGGACCTTTACAGTATCAACATTTGCATGGGAGGATTTGGAAGCAAGGCAGACTAGGATTCCAACAGCTCTGAGAATAGGAATCGGCAATGGTATTTCTCTAGTGCATGCAGGCCGATCTGAGAACAGCAGCCAGAACTAATGGATAAGGCAGGACGCAGTTCTTATCTGAATGTAAGAAAGAGGTCTGTAAATGTGCAGACCTTTCTATCCCATGATACTGGAGTCTTTTTAGCCACATAACCTCTTAAAAGTAAACTGAAACTCCTTTCCATGACCCCACACTGAGAAGAAATTGCTGGTAATAGAGTTCAATTTGAGCAAGATAAGCAGTGAAGCAAAGGAAAGAAACAATCTAGATGAAAGGAGGGGAAAGGCCAGGTGAGGTGGCTCACACCTGTAATCCCAGCACTTTGGAACACCAAGGCAGGAAGATCACTTGAGGCCAGAGTTCAAGGCTGCAGTGAGCTATGATTGCGCTACTACATTCCAGCCTGACACAGTGGCTTTTTAACCTGTTTTTTAACCTAAATATAGAATTTTACAGTTATTCCTGCCACGTTTCTTCTAATTGGTTTTGAAGCTCAGATACTTGATTTTGTTATTCCATGTCTAGGCTGCCCCGTCTAATGTTGTATTATCTGTAAATTTGAAAGCATACCTCTGTCAGAGTTGTAGTCTACAGTTTATGAGCTAACTCCAACTAAGATGCACTTGGCCTGCAGAATGTTTTTTGAACTTTGACATATTAACTCTTTAAAAAACTAGTAAATTTCACATAAAAATTTGAGTTTCTTTTACTGGCAAAAATTGGATATCTAGCCTCTAAGGTAATAATATTACCAAAAATAACTGGCCTTCCCCCAGAGGTTCAGAACAGTTGTTAACTTTTGTTAAATAAATCCTGGCTGCTATTCACGATAGAATACTAGATAAAATTGTACATATTGGAAACAGCTCTATCATTAAGTCTACTGGCAGATTGTTTGCTATTGCTTTGATACCACAGTTATCCAAATCACTTGGGGTAGCTTGTAGTTCTAGACCAAGGTGTCCAATCTTTTGGTTTCTCTGGGCCACATTAGAAGAAGAATTATTGTCTTGGGCCACACATAAAATACACTGACAGTAATAATAGCTGATGAGCGAAAAAAAATTGCGAAAAAATGTCATAATGTTTTAAAAAAGTTTATGAATTTGTGTTGGGCTGCATTCAAAGCTGTCCTGGGCCATGTGCAGGCTGGACAAGCTTGTTTTAGATTGTCTCAAATTTGATCACTGACTTGAAGACAGTTGCATGTTATTTGGCTAAAAGACATATACACATACACACACTTAGATATACATATATGTGCAGGCTTTTCAGACATGGATTATAAATAGGAATATTAAAAATCTGTTTAGCAATAAAGCCAAAAGATCCCAAAGACCCTTTCAACATTATTATAAAAACTTTAATGAACCTTTAAGAAATTAAAATACTGGTTTATCTAGCTTACTTATATCTTATCTGCAAGAATCTCATGAGAGAACTCTAGATACACTGTACAATATACCTTAACATTTATTGTCTACTAGGATAGGCATTGTATGATGTGCTTTACGTGTGTTAGTTTAGTTCTCACAATAGTACCGACGTGGAACTATTATCATCTCCGTATTACAATTGAAGAAACTTCATGATGAGAAATTAAGTACCTTATCCAAAGTTATTTATATAAATCTAGCATTGGTTTGATTTATCTGTTTTGAAACCTGATCTTTTTATTTTGTTTGTTTGTTTATGTATTTATTTATTTACTTTTTGAGACAGAGTCTCCCTCTGTTGCCCAGGCTGGAGTGCAGTGGCGTCATCTTCACTCACTGCAACCTCTGTCTCCCAGATTCGAGCGATTCTCCCACCTCAGCCTCCTGAGTAGCTGGAATTACAGGCGTGCGCCACCATGCCTGGCTAATTTTTATAATTTTAGTAGAGATGGGGTTTCACCATGTTGGCCAGGCTGGTCTCAAATTCCTGACCTCAAGCGATTCACCTGCCTCGGCCTCCCAAAGTGCTGGGATTATGACGTGAATCACCATGCCCGGCCTAAAAATTGATATTATAATAGGGTAGCTTTTTTTTTTTATTTGTTTTATTCCTTAGAGATCCTTGTTCTAATAGGATACCTTCTTCTTAATGACCCATTTCTGTAATCTTACAGGCACCTTTTCTATTGTCGGTGGTCACTGATGGTGACAATGGGACACTGTAAATCTTTCCAGTGCCCTGAAATGGAAATCTCAGCTCATATACTGTATAAATCCTATCTTAGTTTTCACATTGACATTAAATAGTTCAATCAGAATAATTGAACAGAATTATATCAGTCCCTTAATTGTGCCTAACAATACAGAGAATGTGTTTCTGTACATACTTCAAATGGTATCTTATGGACTGGAATGGAACACCATTGTCATTTTAAAAGCCTAATAATAGCTAACCTTTAAGAACTTCTGGGACCTGCATTAATGGTCTTAAATACACTATTTCACTTAATCCTAACAACAAATCTTAAAGATATAGATACTATTTATAGGTAAGGAAATTGAATCTTCAAGAGGTTAAGCATTTTATTATCCAGATAAAATCATCTGCTGACTGTTGAGTTAGGGTTATAAACAAGGTCTGAACCCAGAAGCGGAACTCTAACCTCTCTGTTTTCCTGTCATTTTAAGAAATCCCTTTAAACAGATTGTTCTTAGGGTGATAAAATAGATATTACACTCAGTTTACCCTTTTACCATTCCTAAGTGTACAGTTCTATGACATTAAGAACATTCACGGCTGGGTGCGGTGGCTCATGGCTGTAAACCCAGCACTTGGGAGGCTGAGGCAGGTGGATCATTTGAGGTCAGGAGTTCAAGACCAGCCTGGCCAACATGATGAAACCTCCTCTCTACTAAAAATATAAAAATTAGCTGGGCATGGTGATGGGCACCTGTCATCCCAGCTACTCGGGAGGCTGAGGTAGGGAGAATTGTTTGAACCCAGGAGGCAGAAGTTGCAGTGAGCCAAGATTGTGCCACTGTACTCCAGCCTGGGCGACAGACTGTCTCAAAAAAAATAAATAACAAAACAAAAAAAATCACATTGATGTATAGCATTTACCACCATTTCATCTTAAGAACTTTTTCATCTTCCCTAACTGCAATTCTGTATTCATACATTTTTTAAATGTTAAATTATTATTTATATCCACAATAGATCAATGGACAACCTTTATGTTACATTGATTTATACTAACATACCATCATAATAAATAAACCATAACTGGTTCCAAGAGTTCCTAACAATTTAAGCTTCTTAGCACATAAGAACTCTCCCTGGGCTGTACAATAAGTAGTACAGCACGTTCACGAAATCCTTTTTGGCCAAGTTCCGTGCCCAGTTGATTTGGTTAGTTCACTCAAATAAGCCATGTTACTGTGAGGAGATTGACCAGGCAAAGCTGAGTGTGGTGGCATACATCTTTAGCCCCAGCTACTCAGGAGACCAAGATGGGAGGATCTGTTGAGCCTATGAGTTTAAGGCCAGCCTGGGCAACATAGTGAGGTCTTGTTTCTTTAAAAAAAAAAAAAATTGACCAGAATTAATTGTTTATTCAGTTAATGGGTTAGCTCAATGAAACTCTGGAACTAGAAACCATAGGAGAGCCTGTAGAGCCTGCAGTATGTTATCTGTAATCTCTTCTGTGTTACTAATTCCTTATTCGTGGGGATAGATTTGCTGGTTCGAGACATCTAAGGCAAAAGCTTGTCCAGCCTACAGCCTACAGCCCACGGGCCACATGCAGCCCAGGACAGCTTTGAATGCAGCCCAACACACATTTGTACACTTTCTTAAACAGTATGAAATTTTTTTGATTTTTTTTTTTTTTTAGCTCATCAGCTATATTAGTGAATTTTATGTGTGGCCCAAAACAATTCTTCCAGTGTGGCCCAGGGAAGCCAAAAGATTGGACACCCCTGCAATCACTCAGTTCCAACTCTGCAGACTAAAATGGATGATGAAATCGGATACTCTGCATTTCATTTATCTGTCAAATATTTTTTGAGCATTTTTTAAAACTGTGCATTACTGTCTTGACAGTATTTGCTGAAAGCTTAGGCTATGATGCTGCTAAATTTTGGTCATTTAAAACTATTACCACATGTATCAGATAATGTAAAAAATTTTGTTCAATCAGTAATTAAAATTTCTGGTATTTCTGATATTTATGGGTAGCAATTCAAGTTAGATTTGAAATCCAAAGAACTTCCAAAAATGGGCAGTGGGATCATCATTACAAAGAGACTTTTTTCTTTCTATTAAATATTTCTGGAATGGCTTCTATGTGCCAGGCACTATGCTAGTCATTAGGGAATATGATGATGCACATAATACATCATCACTCCTGTTCTCTTGGAGTTTACAGTCTAGTTGACATGTATGAAATGTATATAATGACTTAAAAAGTATTTAAAATACACCTGTTTTTTACAGGTCCTCAATGTAGCTGCGGAAAAGATACACATAAATAAGTTAACATGTAATATGGGCCCTCAGTAAAATAGAGGGATGAAAAAAGGCTATGAAAATGAGGGGAAAATTGTAAAAATAATGTGAATCCATGTTTAAATTGTTTTTTTACTACATATAGTTGGCTCAAGCTATGAGTGTATATATGTGTAAATATAGTGTTTTTTTGTATATTTCAATATTGTCTGCTATTTTTATAAAACAAGTTGCCACTGTTTTCTGTTGTAGACCAGCTGGTGGGAGTGACAAGTGGACAGCAACAGCTTGTGACTGTCTTTCATTGTACCTGACTGGAGCTGTAGCAACTATAATCTTACAGGTGGATAGTGAGGTAACAAGTTACAAGAGATATGTGCTGATGATCTCATTAGTGTTTCCATCAATTCCATTTGTTTTCTTTCTGTAGAGAAAATAGCAGCCAACTATTTGGATTTTGTTACAAATTTTGTTGCTTTTATTTCAAAGTATAAGAGGCATATATCTTTTCAGACCACTTCAACAATATTCTTTGCTTTTTTCTAATTGAAATGTTTTATTACGTTAATGAGTAGAATTTTCTTTAATTCATTTTATTTTTACTATTTATGTCCTTTCTCCAGTTTTATACCTTTTTCTGTATGAAGCAGAATATATGTTTTGTAGTTCTTTCGCTTTTTGTAGGAGAAAAAAGGCACACCTTGGAAAATATATTTTGATTCTCTAATTTACAGAGAATACAAGAGTATAAAGAAACTTGTTAACTGATGTTGTATTCCTCACTTTCCAACTCCCCATTCTGTGACTGGAAAAAAGTTTCCAGTTTGATGTTTTTTCTTTAATTTCACCTTGACATTGAGGTCTTCCTGATGCGTTTCACAGAATAACTCTCTGTGCCACTCTCTTCCATGCTGTTTGCTTTTTTTGAGATGGAGTTTCACTCTTGTGGCCCAGGCTGGAGTGCAATGGCGCAATCTCGGCTCACCGCAATCTCCGCCTCCCGGGTTCAGGGGATTCTCCTGCCTCAGCTTCCTGAGTAGCTGAGACTACAGGCATGTGCCACCACGCCTGGGTAATTCCATATTTTCTGTAAAGACGGAGTTTCTCCATGTTGGTCAGGCTGGTCTCAAACTCCCGACCTCAAGTGATCCGCCTGCCTTGGCCTCTCGAAGTGCTGGGATTACAGGCATGAGCCACCGCACTCGGCCCAGTGCTATTTTTTGATGTGTTTGGATATCAAAATTACTCAATTGGGAATATTTCTTGCTTAAATAAATGTAGAAGAAATGCCTGTGAAATGTACGTTGTTTATATGAAGATTTCATTTTGGTGTTTCATATTTACTCTGCTCTTAAATCACTGCAGGAAAACAACACAACATGGCCATTACCTGTGAAAATTTTCTGCAGAGATGAAAAAGGAGAGCGTGTCGATGTTTCTAAATATTTGATTAAAAAGGGTTTGGCTTTGAGAGAAAGGAGGTATAGACTTTTTTTAAAAATTTTGACATCAGTTTGTGATGGATGCCTCTGAGTTGCATGTGCAAATCTCCTTACTTGTGCTTTCAAGTCTGAATTGCATCTTGTTTGCTCTTAAGGATTTATAAACTGACCCTGAGGTGCCAGCTCAGAAATAGATTCCTTCAGTATTGCTCATTTCATTATTCAGGCACATCAGTTCTTGCACACTTAAGCCCCTTTACTGACATACTTGCTTTTATTATTTCCCCTCTCCTTTGACATTTACACTGTAAACCAAAGAAAAAGAACAATGTAGTGGATACCAGATCTGAGCCCTTTGGTATCCTTCGCTTAAACATAAATGTGTAGGCTTTATTTTAGAAATTCTGGTAGGTATATACCTACTGGATGTATTTGTATGAAATGTAAATGTATTTATATGAAACAGGATGAGTAACAAATAAGTAATTGAACAGTATTTATATTTAAAGATCCTTTCCGGTTCTGTGTTTGGAGTTTAAGCACCTTTGGTCCAGGGACAGGATCAGGATATGGTTGTGACCCTAGCTTAATCTTGTCTCTCTCTTTCTTTCTTTCCCTTTTTTCTTTTTTTGAGACAGAGTCTTGCTCTGTTGCCCAGGCTAGAGTGCATGGCGTGATTTCGGCTCACTGCAAGCTCTGCCTCCTGGGTTCACGCCATTCTCCTGCCTCAGCCTCCCAAATAGCTGAGTCTACAGGTGCTCGCCACCACGCCTGGCTGATTTTTTGTATTTTTAGTAGAGACAGGGTTTCACTGTGTTAGCCAGGATGGTCTTGATCTCCTGACCTCGTGATCCGCCCACCTCAGCCTCCCAAAGTGCTGGGATTATAGGCATGAGCCACCACGCCAAGCCTCTATTCTCTCTCTTTCCAGAGACATAGAGGTATGTTGGAATTGGAGACACAAGTCCCAAGTAGCCACTTTGTACCATACGTGGCCAGATCACCATAGATGTGTTTGCCTTAACTTATATCTTACCTTATTCAGAACAAGGACCCCAGTCCTGATGAAATGGAAAGAGAATTTGAAGTCAGAAAGAAAGTGGGACATGAGGCTAGATATGGGAGATGCGGCCTGGGTTGCCCGGGCTTTGGCATACAACTAATTGCTTTGGCTTTAGGCCAAAGCAATTCCTTGATAGAAGAAATGTTAGAATGGAAAATGCTAGGCAAGTTAATACTGCTGACATTGTCTGCTACCAGTTGTTACATTCTTTACTGTTTTTGTAGACTAAAACTACTAGCTATCTTAAGGCGGCGGTGGGTTGGGGGACTGGCAGGGTATTTGAGGAATTATGTGGCTGTTTCGTCAATACTTTGTTTCCCTTTATTGATTGATTGGTTGATTGATTGAGACAGAGTCTCGCTCTATTGCCCAGGCCTGAGTGCAGTGCTGTGATGTCAGCTCACTGCAACCTCTGCCTCCTGGGTTCAAGCGATTCTCACACCTCAGCCTCCCAAGTAGCTGGGATTACAGGCATGTGCCACCATGCCCGGCTAATTTTTGTATTTGTAGTAAAGACAGGGTTTCACCATGTTGGCCAGGCTGGTCTCGAACTCCTGACCTCAGGTGGTCTTCCCGCCTCAGCCTCCCAAAGTGCTGGGATTATAGGCGCAAGCCACCATGCCCGGACTTTATTTCCTTTTAAAAGTACAGGAGATGAGAAGAAATAGAAACTTGCCATAATTCCCCTAAAACACAGTCAATATTAATATTTCCTTCTAAGGTTTTATTTTTTTGTACAGTAGGGGTACCTATTTTTTTTAATTGGAAGAGAATAATATAAAGTAGAAAAACTGAGTAAATATAGCATATTACCACTAACACCTAATATATGAATAGTACTTTATTGTTTTTTAAGAGACTCATGTTTTCTTTGTATTTATGGATGCTAATAGCTTACCAGATGTCTGTTCTGTGTGTGGACTAAATTGATAAATTGAAATCATCTTAAAGGTGTTGTATCTTCTAGTAATATTGAATTCATTGTACAATACTTGAGATATACACACGAAATTTTAAGAGAGCATAGTCTGTAAATATAGAAATTTAAAACATTTACTTAAATTTTTATTGCTTTTTCTCATCAGTCTCATAATTTAAAGTAGTTTTAATTTTAACTTAAGTTATGCTAGTTTTTATGTAACAAATTAGAGCAAATATTTTCTTTCAATTTCGTGTATATCTGAAGGATTCTTTTTATGTTGTTTTACCCAGAATTTTATATTTGCTCATGTTTAGATGTGTTCTTTTTTGGATGTTACAGAATTAATAAATTAGATAACAGCCATTCATTATCTGAGAAGTCTCTGGAAGTCCCCCTGGAACAAGAAGATTCAGTAGTTACTAACTGTATTAAAACTAACTTTGACCCTGACAAGAAAACTGCTGACATAATCAGTGAACAGAAAGTATCTGAATTTCAGGAGGAAATTCTAGAACCAAGAACCGCCAGAGGGTATAAACCACCAGCTATTCCTAACATGAAAGTATTTGAGGCAACAGTCAGCTGTGTTGGTGATGATGGAACTATATTTGTGGTACCTAAACTATCAGGTGAGACTTTGTATGTTATGTAGGCTCTAGTTCTCTAAGACCGACAGGGATTGAAATACTGTGGGCAGCCTCTTTGAACGTTATTCTCACAAGGTTGTTAGGAGAACTAAGTGATTTCACACAATGCATGCAAAGTGCTTTTAACACATAAAAATCATTTAGTGCAGTTTTTCATTATTCTAACATAGCAGTGTTGTTTAATTATAATTATGTGAGTGCTATTCTCAGTATAAGAAGAAAGGAATTTGGAATTTTCATTTCCCACTATTATGGCAGATTGAACAACTCTCCCAAATAAGTCAGATCAGATGCCAATTTTTTAAAAATTAACATTTACTGAGTTGTCATGAAAGTAAAGAACATACCAAGCTCCAAAACAAAGTGAAATCACACACTGGGAGGTAAGCATGTGCCAAAGAAGGCAATCACTCTAGAGTTGCTTCATAACTGTAGAACTTTGAGCAACTTTGATAACTACACGAAGTTAAAGAAAAAGGATATAAAGGTCCAGGCCCTTTTACTCACAGTGGGAAATGTAGTAGGAATTCCTCACATGGAGATGGGATCCCAAAGGATGATGCCCACAATGGGTCAATGTGCTGATCACATTAAAAATGACTAAAAGAGTTCAAATGAATTTTTTAAAGTTACTATAAAATGTTATTAATGTGAAAGAGTATAAAATGTATTATTTAAATAACAACATTAAGATGAGTAGCCATATACACATTGCCCATGATAAGAAGCAGCATCACCAGAACCTAAGCAGACTTGTGTGGCCCCACTTGGTCATGTCTCCTGTTTTGCCACCCACGATTTTCTGAATTTGCTAATTGTCATTTCCTGTGTGCATCACTAAACAAATTTTTTAGGTTTTCCATCTTTCAAACTTTATGTAACCAGAACCAAAATGTACATATTCTTTTGTGACTTTTCATCAAATTGTTTGAGATTTGTCCACCTTGGTGCATCTCACTATATTTCATTCATTTTTTTAATGAATTAATTCCTTTTTTAAATGAATTAACAGCATTTCCGTGAATGATTATATCTCAGTATCTGTTCTATTGATGGACACGTATGTTTCTAGATTTTCTGTGATTACAAAAAATCCTACTGTGAACATTCTTGTACCTGTGTCTTGTTACACACAGGCAAAATTTTTCTCGGGCACATAATCTAGTGAACAGAATTGTTGATCATTGGCCTGGCATGGTGGCTCATGTCTGTCATCCCAGCACTTTGGGAGGCCGAGGTGGGTGGATCACGAGGTCAGGAGTTTGAGACCAGCCTGGCCAACATGATGAAACCCCATCTCTACTAAAAATACAAAAATTAGCTGGGCGTGGTGGCACACACCTGTAATCCCAGCTACTCAGGAGGCTGAGGCAGGAGAATCACTTGAACCCGGGAGGCAGAGGTTGCAGTGAGCCCAGATCATGCCACTGCTTTCCAGCCTAGGCAATAGAGTGAGTGAGACTCCATTTAAAAAAAATGGTGGATCATTTCTAGGTAATGTCTTCTCAAAGTTGTTTGTAACAATTTACACTCATCACTGCCAGTGCATGAAGAGTCTCATTACCCCACATCCTTGCTAACACTTAGTAAGGTCAGATTAAGTTCTACCAATCCTAGTGGATGTGAAATTGTCTCTCACTATGGCTTTAATAAACATTTCCTTCTTATGGGGTAGACATCATTTCTTGTATTTGAGTCACTTGTATTTCTGTGGTTTTGGAATACCTGTCCATGTCTTCGCTTACTTTCCATTAAGTCATTGCTTTCTGATTCATAGTTCTTAATATATCCTGAATACTTCCCTTCTTGGTTTTTATGTGTTCCAGATATTTTCTCTCAGTTTCTTACTTGTCTTTTCAGTGTCTTTTGGGAGTTTCTGGATGAACAGAAGGTCTTAATGTAATTTTATCAATCTTCTTTGTTTTTTGGTTTTGTATCTCATTTTAAATCCTTTCTTGGGCCAGGCACAGTGGTTCATGCCTATAATCCCAGCACTTTTGAGAGGCCTAGGTGGGTGGATCACAAGGTCAGGAGTTTCAAACCAGCCTGGCCAATATGGTGAAACCCGGTCTCTACTAAAAATACAAAAATTAGCTGGGCGTGGTGGCGGGCACCTGTAGTCCCAGCTGCTCAGGAGGCTGAGGCAGAAGAATCGCTTGAACCCGAGAAGTGGAGGTTGCAGCTGTGAGCCGAGATTCCGCCACTGCACTCCAGCCTGGGTGACAGATCAATAGTCCATCTCAAAAAAAAAAGAAATCCTTTCTTACTGTGATATCAGAAAGCTATTTCATTATATGATCTTGTAAAAAATGTTTATGGTTTTGGTTTTTACATAATGTATAAGCTATCCTGGAATTGATTTTTTGGTAGATACGAAAAAGAGATCCAGTTTTTTTTAATAGGTTTAGTTAGTAGTCCCAGCTCATCTGCTTAATACTCCACACATTCCCCACTGATCTGCAGTGCCAACTTTGTCAGAGATTAAGATTCCATATGTGTGTGAGTTGTTTCTGAATTTTCTGTTCTGTGTTAATGCTATTTATCCCTACACCAACACCAGTTTTTTCCTGAATATAGCCTATACTACTTTTACTATGTATACAAGTTACTTTGTTGTATATCCTGTAACGCTTGAAATCAACTGGATTTCTTGTTCTTCTTTAGGTGCATCTTGGCTCCTTAAATCGTGTGTTTTCTTCACTATACCCTGTTGTTTCTGTGGGACACACTGTGTGCAGAGTGTTGCAAGGTCACAAAGCAAAGGCAAAGTTAGGCTAGAGATGAGGAAGGGTAACTTTTTTGAGAAACGCTGCAAAGCCCATGGCTTTGGAAATATAGATAGATATGGACAGGACAAAAACACTGGAAGACGTTTTTAGAGTTAGGAGCTTTAGGGAAAGAACTCGTACACAGGTAGGCATAGATAAGACAAAGGGGTTCAGCCTGGCTGGAAGAATAGAAGTAATGAAGTTTGGTAAGAATAAGGGAGTTAGGTATATGATGAAGTAGTTGTGTTTTTAGCATCATGATATATGAGGGCTGCCACTCAGGATTTTACTCTTTCCTCCATGATTTCAGTATTTTTGTGCATCTGTAAACCTTGGGATCCTTGAGAATATAAAAATCCTGGAGCCCCATTTTTTTGTATACTTGAGAGTGGCAATGGCACATGTGGTTGGCAGAATTTAGAACTTAGGCCACCAGTGATGATATAGACATCCTCAGTACTCTCCCATCATGGAAGAGAAGCAACATGAAACCAGCTTTATAGGCAGCTAAAATGACTGTCAGATCAGGACTAGCATAAATTAACCTGCTTTCCACCACTGTGTCTCCCTTATTTTCCTCACCTTGGGACTAAGATGCTGGAGATGTGGGTAGAGGGTTTCCAGATTTGTAAGACCTGTCACTTAGACAAGTTTGGAGGCTCTCTATGAAAACAGAATGCAGGCTGGGTGCGGTGGCTCACGCCTGTAATCTCAGCACTTTAGGTCAAGGCGGGAAGATTGCCTAAGCCCAGGAGTTCGCGACCAGGCTGGGCAACATGGTGAGACCCCATCACTACAAAACATGCAAAAATGAGTTGGGCATGGTGGTGCATGCCTTGGGTCTCAGCTACTCAGGAAACCGAGGCAGGAGGATTGCTTGAGCCCAGGAGGTCAAGGCTGTAGTGAGCTGCGTTCATGCCACTGAACTCCAGCCCGGGCAGCAGAGTGAGACCTTGTCTCATTTTCTAAAAATAAAATAAATACAGAAGTTTATATTTCTTGAGAATGAGAAAAGAAATCACAACAAATGACTGAAACTTTAGGAACCTTTGAGAATATTCAGGTCCCTCCTGAGATTTTTAGGCTTATGTGCAAATGCTTCCTGACTATAACCTGGGCCCATCGGAGTAGTTGATAACTATAGCACTCGTAGGGCTTAGTGTCATTAGCTCCTAGTTAGTACCTATGGATAAGGGTATGGTAGCTGTGAATTTACTGAAAATTTTCTCTCATTTGTTGATCTCATAAATACATTTTTAAATTTGAAAGACAGAATAAAATGGGTACAATTGGCTGTTCTAGAAAAAATAACGTTTGAGACCTGTAGTAATAGTACTTAACCCAGGAACTTTGCTTGACATGTATAAATAGTCATTGTTCAAACTAGTAGCCTGTTACCTGCCAGGCAGTGTGCTGGATGCTTTACATCTAATCTTCCTGCAGTGCTTGATGATGCTGACAGGTACTGTTATTCCCGGAAGATGCTGTTACGCCCAGAATAGGTGGTGTTATTTTGGAAGGATAAACTGAGGCTTATTGGAGGTAAGGGAACTAACTACCCAAGATCACACAGCAGTAAGATTGGAATGCTGACTGACTCCAGAGCTTGCCTTCTGTGGTACCCGTTATGGATATATGTGGAAATCATGGGCCAATTAGCAATAAAAGCAAAATTGAAATTTTAATTTGTATCCCCATCATTATACTGTATCTGAGCATCAAGTAATATATAACCTGTGTTCTGTTTTACTTAGGGCTGTCCAACTGACCCTATTTTGAATTGGTAGTACTTTCGTATTAGGCTAGCTGGTATGTATTTAGAGCTCATTATGATGTTTGTACTCTCAAAATATAAGCGAAGATCATAATATTGTTTATATGCTATTACTAGTATGTTTTAAAACGCACACAGATTTTTACCAAAGTTCTGTTTTGGAGACTGATTTTTAACTGTACTACTGAAGAGATGAAGTCATTAAATTGACAAATGATAGGGAATTTTCCTTAATGCTTTCTATCCTTAATACTTTTTTTCAGAATTTGAGCTAATCAAAATGACAAAGGAAATTCAAAGTAATTTAAAATGCCTTGGTCTTTTGGAGCCTTATTTCTGGAAAAAAGGAGAAGCATGTGCAGTAAGAGGATCCGATACTCTGTGGTATCGTGGCAAGGTGATGGAGGTTGTAGGTGGCGCCGTCCGAGTGAGTCTCATGTTCTTTCATGACTATTCTAAGGTTAAATGCTGTAGCATTAAATAGTCTTTTGCATTTGAACACAAGAAAATTGGATTAAAACATCTTTTGATGAAAATCATGTAGGAACATCAGTTATGTTATACTTTTGTTTGTAATAATTTTTTGTGTTATTTGCAAATATATTTAGTAACCTGAATAAGCAAAAAATAGGGAGGGATTTGATCATTGGTTAATGGATGGACCACTGAGTTACAATTGGTAGCCCTGTTTCCACACATAGTGTTAAGTAAAAGAGTGTTTTCCAGTATGTTAAATATCTCACTAGCAAATTTATTTATGGCCCAGTTAGTTTTTCAGAATAACGACTAATTTACCTTTCCAGAATAATGAGATAACTAACACTCAGGTTTCATTCAAAATCTTCAAAAATAGCTATATCCTTTGAAAGATATGTGTGCGTGTGTGTGTGTGTGTATATATATACACGTGTGTGTGTGTGTGTGTGTGTTGAAAACTTTAGTTTCAATTGGAGTGAGGGGAGGAAAAGCTTAAGTGAAAAAGGGTTTTGTTTCCACCTGGACAGGAGTTTATTTTCTGTCTGATGATGATACCTAATGATTACATAGCACTTCAGGTTTTTTAGCTTCCTTCACCTATATGCATTTGTATTTTATAATTTGTTTACACTTATCCTAGACATAGATTATTATTCCCATTTTACTAAAAAGAAAATTGAAATTTAGGTTCAGTGACCTGCCAGGGTCACTGGGTAGTAATGCTAGAGTTAATATCCAAGCATCTGATTCCTGAACTTCTGATTCTAAGTCTTACGCTTTTTCTATTGAACTACAAACTCTTAATGGTTTTCATAGAAGTAAAATAGTTTCAAATTTGGGGTGAGTACTTAAACATCTGGATAATTACAGGGGTTATCCGAGCAACTTGAATGTATGTGCAAAGTGACATACATTCACCTATACATACATTTGAGTTGCTCACATAACCCCTGACCTTTTTTTCTTTACAAAGGTAAAATGAAATTCAGTATTCATCAAGTTACCATACTTCATGAACTTTACATTTGTAGAATCAAAATAAATAAGATGGTGAACTTTTATAAAAACTCTCCTGCTGTCCAAATACCTGTTTATTTTAACTTACTTAAAAGAACTTTGATAGTTTAATCATCACCTTTTTTTTTTTCATGTGGTCACTTTACATTTTTAGTATGCACAATGGATTTTTCATTTCTTAACCTGGTATCTTTTAAAGTTTATCCTGTAATTCACATTAAGAAATAAACATCTCATGAAACCATACCTTAATTATCTGTGAGGTATTCAGACATTTTTGTTTAATTCTGTTTTATTTTTTAATGGTAATTGCCAAGCAAATCCAATTAAACAGTCATATGTTCATTTCGTTATGTTGGGACAGAAGAAATAATTTATTGGCATTCCTTATTCTTAAGACAATTTAGAAATTGAATTATCAAAATTAAAGCATTTCAAAAAGGGATTGTTCTTGAGGAATTTGTAAATCCAATAAAACCCAGTTTTTTTCAAAAAAAGTCTGATGGGTTATGTGTAAGAAAACCTTTTTTACCATGAGGTTTGATATACTATCGGAAGAGGGAGTAAATACAGTATTGCTTTTTTTTCCTGGAAATTTTAAAAATCCATATTTTGAACTTCTCATGATGTCTTTTATTTTTTTGAAACAAGTTCTTTCTCTGTCACCAGGCTTAGAGTGCAGTGGCACAGTCACAGCTCATTGTAGCCTTGACCTCCCGGGCTTAGGCAATCCTCCCACCTCAGCATCCTGAGTAGCCGGGACTACAGGCCCACACCACCACAGCCAGCTGATTTTGGTATTTTTGGTAGAGATGGGGTCTTGCCGTGTTCCCAAGGGTAGTCTCAAACTCTTGGGCTCAAACAATCCACCTACCTCTGGCTCCCAAAGTGCTGGGATTACAGGCATGAGCCACCAAGCCTGGCCTATCTTTTTACTTTTTTTTCAAATAACAGGAAATTCCCTTTGTCCCCTAGCTTTTAACAATAAATTTTAACTGTGAATTTTATTTGGCCTGTTTCAGGTACAATATTTAGATCATGGATTCACTGAAAAGATTCCACAGTGCCATCTTTACCCTATTTTGCTGTATCCTGATATACCCCAGTTCTGTATTCCTTGTCAGCTCCATAATACCACACCTGTGAGTACATAATAATTTGTGGGATGATTAATTTTAAATATTAGTTTTTACTAATTTTTTTTAGAAATATTTAGAATGTAAAATGAAATTTCAGTTGTAACAAAAAAGTAATACAACACCAACAAATAAGTTGCTAAGACAGCTAAACAGCCTTTATGAAGACAGTTACAAAATTAAACTGAAGGCTGTAAAACATCTGAATGAATGAAGAGATATGTTCATAAGTGGGAAGGTATAAGATTGCAAAAGTTTATTTTTTTATCAAATGAAATTACAACAAACTTGAAGCTGGAGATCAGATAAAAGAGTGCCTTATTCTGTTTTGCTGCGTAACAAATTAAGCTGAGACATAGTGGTCTAAAACAACAATAAACTTTCATTATCTCATACCGTTTCTGTGGTTCAGGGATTAGGAGTGGCTTAGCTGGGTTTTTTTGACAGAGAATCTGTATTAGTCCATTTTCACACTGCTGTAAAGATACTACGTAGCTAAGCCTGGGTAATTTATGAAGAAAAGAGGGTTAATTGACTCACAGTTCTCCGTGGTTGATGAGGCATTAGGAAACTTAGACAGTTGTTGTGGAAGGTGAAGGAGAAGCACATACCTTCTTCACAAGGTTGCAGGAGAAAAAGAGATTGAAGGGGAAACTGCCAAACTCTTTCAAAACCATAGCTCTGTGAGAACTCAGTCAGCATGGGGGAAACTGCCCCATGATCCAGTCGCCTCCCACCAGGTTCCTCTCTCAACACATGGGGATTACAATTCAAGATAAGATTTGGTTGGGGACACAGCCAAACCGTATCATGGTCCCTTCTGATACTGCCATCAAGATGTCCACCATAAGTGTAGTCACCTGAAGGATCAGCTGGGGACAGAGGGTCCACTTGAGACGGGTGACTCACATTGCTTTGGCAGGAAGCCTCACTTCCTTTCCATGTGAACCTCTCAGCGCATAAAAACATAACAATCACTATTCCTTAATGAATACACACTGCAGGTCTTGTACAAGCACTGCATTGGCGTATTGGTCTTTTAAAAAAGTTTTACATGTAATATTTTTAAATGTAGGATGTGTGTGTGTTTTCTCACCTCTGGCTGAACAGGTTTATATTTTTAAAGCATAAAATGAGTACTCAAATTATTCATTTTTAAATGTTTTTATCATGTACCTATGATATTCTCTGAGAACTGCTTGTGTATTTTGTACTACTCTCCAATATTATTTGTTTATGGCTACTTTTGTATATCTTAATTTGCTTCCTGATCTTATTTTATGAAAGCATAAAAGAATCTGAGTTTATTAATCCCAAATAGGTTGGGAATGTCTGGCAACCAGATGCAATAGAAGTTCTTCAACAACTGCTTTCAAAGAGAGAGGTGGACATTCACATCATGGTAATTTAAAGTATATATAGGTGGTATAAATTATTTGCTATAAAATATTATAATTAACATAATTTGAGGGATATTTTTGATAAGCAATGGTATATACCTTCTTATGGTGAATTACTTGTTAGCGTAAAAGAAACTACCAGTTTGGTTCCTAGGCTTGCTTTAAATAAGCCTGATTTTGAACAAGTTCCTGAGAACTTTCATAACCATTAAAGTCACTAATATGAAAGATTCTTTGTTAACAGCTTGTTTTGTTACAGGGAGCAGTATTAAATTGTTGGACATGTTTATATGTAGCAGTTTCCAAGATGGTGCTGAACACTCAGCACTGTCTTAGGTACGGGCAATTCAGGGAGTCTGTCATGATCTGTGTCCCCAAAGCACCTATCTGGTTAGTGAAAGAAGACAAAAATTAGAACATTTGCACTACAAAGTAACATGCCAAGAGCCAAGTGATTGGTTAAAAAAAAAAAAAAAAAATGGGTAAATGTAATAGGAATTTAGAGATTGTGAGAATTGAGGTAGCCCTTAAAGATAGTAATGTTCTCCTGACTGGGGAAATGAAATGCACAAAGGTACAGAGAGACGTTTTAGGGAAAGGGTATAACTGTTTGACTCGAATAGTGGAGGTTTTGTGAGGAGTAGTGGTAGTGAATAGCATTCAGGAGAGGTAGGGGCCAGTTGGTGAGGTTGGTAGGAACAGCCTCAGTGGAGGTTTCTGAGCAGTGAGGTAATGAGATCAACCTGCAGCTGCTATGTTTGCAGGACCCGAGTGGGAAGATATATGGTAAGGAAGGTATTTCTGTATTAAAGGATGATGATAGAGTGATAAAAACCTAAAGGAGGCACAGACTCACTTAAATAAGAAAGTAGCTTTTGTGAGTACTGAGAGTCCCTCCCTGGTTACTTAGTCTCCATGGCAAGTCGCTGAAATATGGTAGAGATTGAAATTTTTAGTTTGTCTAGACAGCTTTCATTGCTGTTTCGCTTGACACAGAAGAACAGCTTGTGGTATAGCAAAGGCTGCCAGGTGTCTCAGAGACCATGAATGTGCATTCTACACAACCCAACTGACAGCAGGCCTTGCCCAGACTCACTCGTCTCACTTGTACACAAAGGGAGATGCTGACCCAGGGCCTCTTAGGTGCTAGCCTCTGCTGTAGGTCTGGACACACAGCTGGGGGGCTCAGCAGTAAGAAATCTGTGCCTTTCTAAAGCTTCCATTTCAGTGGTGGAAAAGAGAAAATAAACTATGAGGAATATTAGATAGTGATGGGTGCTAAGAGAAAAAAACAAAGCAGGAAAGGCTGATAGGAATGGCATGGCTAGGGAGGAGGTTCCACTTTAAACATGCATCTGGGAAGATGTCACTGCAAAGGTAACATTTGAGTCAAGACCCTAAAATGGTTAGAGGACAGACCACATGGGTGCAGGGAGAAGAGTGCTGAGGCAGGAGCAGGGCTAGGCAGGAGGGGACTGCATTGGCAGAAGACTGAATGGTAAGAAGAGAGAGGACAAGATCTGCTGGGAGGCAGCAACCGTAATTCAGTGAGGAGCAGTAAAACAGTGAGGAGCAGTGAGTTTGGACAAAGGTGGTATCAGTGGAAATGAAGAGAATTGCTGTGGGTCAGCTTATCAGTTAGGGACACATTCAGTACCCAGTAGACTGTTCCGAGTCCCGCCAATTTTGGATTTTTAAATGAAACTTTATTTCTCCACCTCTGAACGTAACCTTTTCTTTCTCTTTCTACGTAGTGTAATTTGTTAGTATCATCTAAAGGCAATGTATTTGGGAATTGGAATTATGTATAACTTAGTTATTTTGTGGTGAATAACTAGAAAACTCTATGGACTTGTAAGTGTATGTCACATAAACCAAAGTAGTAGAATTACTCCCTTATAGCATGTCAAAATACCAGGAAGAAAATTCAGTGAAATGAGTCACTAGCCCAACTGTCTAGTTAATACTGTTATATTGTCAGAAGCTAAATTTAATATTTGCTGACTATAAAAATGTCATCAAATGGAGTTTATTTTTATAATAATAACCTTTATTGAACTTTAAATAGGAATTACCTAAAAATCCGTGGGAGAAATTGTCTATTCACCTCTATTTTGATGGAATGTCACTTTCTTATTTTATGGCATACTATAAATACTGTACTTCTGAACATACTGAGGAGATGTTGAAAGAAGTAAGTGAACTATTTTTCTATAAAAATCTAAAGTGTAGAACAGACTAGTTAAAATGTCACATTTTGTCTTACACTATGTCTTAAATATGATTCTACATATCTGATCTATTAAGAGAGTCTAGAGGACTTACACATTTTTGCTGAGAAAGATAAATAGACTGTGTCATGCTTTATAAGTGTCCTTTAAAAGACTTTAATTACATTAAGATTCAATCAGTGTTTCTGTACCTTCAAACCTAGTGCGATGCCCATGCTATTCAGTGTTGTTTGAATGTAGGGATGCACGTTCTAAAATCTCTATAGAATTCAATACCAGAAGAGGGCTCTTGCTCCAGGTCAAATATTTTTTCCTTTTACTTGACATAAAAGCCATGTATTACAAAATTTCTGTCATTTGCCTTCTCACAGGAAACCCAGAGGCACATTTTGAACTGAGCTTCCGTTACTGGCTCATTCCTTGCCTGGTGCTTCTGTGGTTTAGTGCTTTAAAAACTATAGCCTGTTACAAGATATGGTTTCACATTTCAAGCTGCTATAAATCTTTTATAGGAATAGATTATGCATCATTATATTTTATATCACAAGATATTTTTATTTCTAGAGTTGCAGTCTACTTTTTAGACTTTTTAATATTCATTTTGGTGATATTACACAACCAAACATGGTTCCATGGATAAAGAAAACTACTTTCTTCTCTCAAATAGAAATTGTGCTATAACTTTGTACCTGTAATCCTCACTGCCAGCTTTTTCTTTAAAGCAGAGGTGTGGTTGTGGGTGAGTTGGAGGGGGTGTGTGTGTGTGTGTGTGTGTGTGTGTGTGTGTGTGTGTGTGTGTGTAAAAGTTCCGTCTGGTATTAAACAAGTTTTATAAAGATTACTTAGTCTTTCTGTTCTAGTTGTACTATTCACTGTGAATATTTTAAAGGGAAAGGTAAGAGCTCCCACTCTTACAATAAATGAATTAGCATTGTTATACATGTGTTAACATACATTTGAGGTTTCTGATTGTTGAAAACTTAAGATGGTGAGATTATTCAGAACATTAGATTTTTCCTGTAATTGATCTGAAATTAACAATACCAACAAGGAAATGCACCCAGTTTTTGTGGGGATGAAATATGGAAAGTACCTTAAAACAATATAGCTAAAGGTGATTTTACTCAATACTATATTATTTCAGAAACCAAGATCAGATCATGATAAAAAGTATGAAGAGGAACAGTGGGAAATAAGGTTTGAGGTAAGTGACAATCCAAGTATTTTGGAAACTTTGGACACTTCATTAATACAAAGGCTCTGATACAGGACAGAAAGAGCTTTCTTTTATAACAGTTTTATTGAAATATTATTGATATATCATAGAATTTACCTATTGAATATACAGTTCAGTGGTGTTCAGTATTGTTCACTGTCTTGTAACCATCACCACTATCTATTTCCAGAACATTTTATCACCCCCAAAAGAAGCCCTGTACCAGCTGCAGTCAGTCTGCATTCTTCCTTCCCTAACTTCATGACTTCTGTCCCTATGGATTTGCTTATCCTGTACATTTCATATAAATGGAATCGTATACTATGTGGTCCTTTGTCACTGGCTTTTCACTTAGCACAACGTTTTCAAGGTTCATCCATGTTGTGTGTAACAGTGCTTCACTCCTTACTGCTGAATCACATTCCACTGTGTGGATATGTTGTGTTTGCCTTTCATCTGTGGGTGGACACTTGGGCTGTTTCCACCTTGTGATGATCGTGAATAATGCTGCTGTCTGATCAGGTACAAGTTTTTATGCAGGCATTTGTTTTCCCTTCTTTAGGGTATACACCTAGTAGTGGAATTACTGAGTCTATGGTAACTATGTTTAACATTCTAAAGATCTCCAAGACTGTTTTCCAAAGTGGCAGCATCATTTTACATGCATGCCAGTAGGGTGTGTGCAAGGACCCCATTTTTTCCACTTCCTCACCAGATTACTACTTGTAATCTGTTTTTCTAGCCATTTTAGGATAGGCGTGAAGTGGCATATCATTGTAGACTTGATACGCTTGTCCTGGTGATTAGTATTGTTGAGCATCTTTTCATGTACTTATTGGCCATTTATATATATATATATATTTTTTTTTTTTTTTTGACAAATCCCTTCAAATCAGTTCCCCATTTTTATTTGGGTTATTTATCTTTTTATTGTTGAGCTATAACAGTTCTTTATAATTATGCATGCAAGTACCTTATCAAACATATGATTGCAAATATTTTCTTTTATTCTGTGGGTTGTCTTTTCACATTAATGGATTTGAGAGTCTTGCTCCATTGCCCAGGCTGGTCTTGAACTCCGGGCCTCAAGCAGCCCTCCTGCCTTTTTGCAGAGTAGCTGGAACTAAAGGCATGGACCCCCACACCCAGCTTTCTTTTCACTTTTTTGATAGTGTCCTTTTAAGTACCAAAGTTTTTAATTTTGATGAAATCCAGTTTATCTGTTTGTTTTCTTTTGTCACTTGGACTTTTTTGTGCAGGAAGAGTTTACTTAAGTAAACCTTTGTAATTTATGAAAATAACATAACCTTATTGTAAATTGCCTATTACTTACTTAAAAAGTTCAACAAATTTCAACAGTGGCTGATCACTTTTTGCTGAATTTTCCTAGGTTCAAACTTTGTTTTGTTTTGTCTACCAGTTTGAAAACATTAAATAGTAATAAATTAACCTACAAATTTGAATATGATGGTTTTAAGATAATTACCTTATTCTTGAAGAATGATAACTTTTTATAAAGATACTGCACCAGGCGTGGTGGCTCACACCTATAATCCCAGCACTTTGGGAGGCTGAGGCGGGCGGATCACAAGGTCAAGAGATCAAGACCATCCTGGCTAACACGGAAAACCCTGTCTCTACTAAAAAAAAAAAAAAGCCGGGCGTGGTGGCGGCACCTGTAGTCCCAGCTACTCAGGATTCTGAGGCAGGAGAATGGCGTGAACCCAGGAGGCAGAGCTTGCAGTAAGCCGAGATTGCGCCACTGCACTCCAGCCTGGGCGACAGAGCGAGATTCAGTCTCAATAAATAAATAAATAAATAAAGATATTCCTTGTATTTGCAGAAAAACATGCACATTTTTATACACATTTGCTTTTAACAGTTACTAGGTGCCATGATTTTCTTGGGAATCACATAACTGTAGTATTCCTTATGCTTTCATAGGGCTTAAGAGAAAGCACACCGTTTTTGATGATTTTAACTTAAAATTTTCTTTTAGCATTTCATGTATTATTTTAGTTTTTATTAGAAAGTACTTAAATACTGCAAAAATGTATAAAAGGAAAAGGGATCTATTCCTCATTCTGCACCTCAAACACCGCAGCCCTCATTAGTGGCAGTTACTATTGACTATTCTTCTAGAATTGTATGTGTATGTGTAGATAATATGCATATCAATAAACATACATGCATTTTTTTGCACAAAATGCTTTAAAATTAGAGGACAAAAGAATACTAAAGATCTTTGTCATCACATTTTGGTCCTACTGTAACAAAATCATTTTATGGTATTCAGTATTTAAGAAAGCTTGCTTTCTGCTAATTGAAAACTAAATTGCCACCGTCATGAATTTTTATAATGTAATAGATTTTCGTCCTCATTCTGAAATTGGAATTTTTCTGTGTTGTTTTAGGAATTGCTTTCGTCTGAAACAGACACTCCTCTTTTACCACCGTATTTGTCTTCATCTCTGCCTTCCCCAGGAGAACTCTGTGCTGTTCAAGTCAAGCACGTTGTCTCACCTAATGAAGTATGTGATCTAAATGATTAGTTGGTGATTAAAAACATAACAGTCTATCTTGGTCTTAAACACTAGAAGCGACTCTTCACTTCTCTATCTTCCTGATTTCAAATGTTGCAAATTCGTGATCTCTAGTTTGCCCCACCCTATAATACCCTCTTCAGATATTTGTTAATATTTAAGGCAAGTGTTTTTTTAAGGACCTACTGGGTTCCCAGTGTTATGCTGCTTTATTCAATGTTATGCTTATATCCGATATTTAGATTTTTAAGGTGGAACCGTTTCTACCTATGAAATCTTAAACATCTTGCTTTCCTTCCTCTTCCCGCATTGAACTCTTCCACTTAACCACCTGGCTGACACTGTGTCCCACTTAACTAGGTTGGTCTGCCTCCCCTTAGGGTATAGCTCCATGTTGTTCATTGAGGTATCCCCAGAACCTAGAGTAGTGCCTGGTAAATACTAGGCACCTGGTGAATATTGATTGAATGATGAATAAAGGCACTGAAAGTTCAATTACATGTCCTTGGCTAACAAAGAGAGGAAGAAATAAGTAGCTTCAGCAGCTCCTTCATAGGCCATTCTCTCACAGGCAGGGGAAGGATTTGCTTTCTAATTTCATCAGAGAGCAGAGTAAGTAGCATGTTATGCTGTATGTAGTTGCTAAACAACTATTGCTGGTTTTGGTAATTTTGCTTATTTATTGCTGCATCACAATTTACCCCTAAAGTTAGCAGCTTAATACAAACACACATGAGGGTCAGGAATCTGAGAGATGCTGAGTTAAGCACTCTAGCTCAGGCTCTCAAGAGGTTGCAGCCATGATGTTGACAGGGGCTGCAGAAACCACTTTCGAAAAGACTCACTCACATGGCACCACCTGGAAGGCTCTGTTCCCTGCCTGTGGCCTCTCCGATTGTCTGCTTGCAGCATGGCTATGGCTTCCTGGCACATGAAATCCCTGGGACAGCTCTACCAAGACAGAAGCTACATGTCCTATACGCCAGTCTCAGGAGTGACACACTGTCACTGTAGTTGTGTGGTTTTTTTATTTGTTTGTTTTGAGATAGAGGACACGTTTTGTCATCCAGGCTGGAGAGTGCAGTGACATAAACATAGCTCACTGAAGCCTTAATTTCCCAGGCTCAAGCATTCCTCCTGCCTCGGGCTCCCGAGCAGCTGGGACTACAGGTGTGTACTACCATGCCCAGCTAATTATTATTATTACTATTATTATTATTAAACGGAGTCTTGCTCTGTCTCCCAGGCTGGAGTGCAGTGGTGCGATCTCAGTTCACTGCAAGCTCCACCTCCTGGGTTCATGCCATTCTCCCGCCTCAGCCTGCAGAGTATCGAGACTACAGGCAGCCGCCACCATGTGCGGCTAATTTTTGTTTTGCATTTTTAGTGGAGACGAGGTTTCACCATGTTAGCCAGGATGGTCTCGATCTCCTGACCTCGTGATTCAGCCCACCTTGGCCTCCCAAAGTGCTGGGATTACAGGCGTGAGCCACCGCGCCCGGCCTAATGTTTTTGATTCTTAGTAGAGATGCGGTCTCACTGTGTTACTCAGGCTGGTCTTGAACTCATGAGCTCAAGTGATCCTCCCACCTCAGCCTTCCAGAGTGCTGGCATTATAGGCATGAACCTCCATGTCCAGCCTAATCGTGTTCTCTTGATCACAAGATAAGTGTGGTAGGATGTGGGAAGGAATAGGAGGTGAATATCAGGAGGTGTAGAGGTCTCTGGGGGCATCGCTGGAGGCTGTCTGCCACAGTAATTTTGTCCACATAAATGCTTGAAATTCCAGAATCTGAAAGTTTTCCTTTCCTTCTCCCCACTTAGGTGTATATTTGCCTTGATTCTATAGAAACTTGTAACCACTCTAACCAGCATAGTGACACAGATGATAGTGGAGTCAGCGGGGAATCGGAATCCGAGAGCCTTGATGAAGCACTGCAGAGGGTTAATAAGAAGGTAGAGGCACTTCCTCCTCTGACGGATTTTAGAACAGGTATACTCACTACATTTGGATGAAACAGGATACTTAATAAAACTTGGATTTTGTTTTAATTGGCTGATGACCTTGGGCTATCTCTAATGTTGATATTTTTCTTGTATTTACTTTACATGCATGATTTCCTGAAATCCTCAAGATACCCAGAAGATGACCTCTTCTCATTTTCTAGATAAGGAACTGTGAACTAAGAGACATTTAGTAAACTCCCTTGGGGGGCACGTTCACGTTCCACAAATGAGGCGGTGTTGGAAAAGTGCATAAAGATTATTTTCTGAGTTTGAGGTTGTCAGTAGCTGAAGTTGCAAGAGTTGTCATTCAGACCTTAATGGTCATCATTTTAATTACAAGCCACCTACAATAATCGTGAGGTAGAGGCTCAAAGTATGACCTGTTCTGTCAGGATAGGTCAAATTTCTACTCTTTCATCTTTTCAGTCCATTCTTCCCATCTTTATTAAATATGTGTGATTCTCCTCTGAGGAAAATGTATCTAGTTATTGCAGTATGTGATAGAGATGTATTCTTGATATTTTAGCAAAGGAAAAACACATCATCTTAATGTCTTACCACTATTCAGTGAGTTTTTTGTTTGTTTGTTTTTTGAGACAGAGTCTTGTTTTGTTGCCCAAGCTGGAGTGCAGTGACGTGATCTCGGCTCACTGCAACCTCCTGCTCCCGGGTTCAAGCGATTCTCCTGCCTCAGCCTCCCAAGTAGTAGGGATTATAGGTGCGTGCCACCATGCCCAGCCAATTTTTGTATTTTTAGTAGAGATGGGATTTCCCCGTGTTAACCAGGCTGGTGTCAAGCTCCTGAACTCAAGTGAACTGCCCACCTTGGCCTCCCAAAATGGTGGGATTATAGGCATGAGGCAACGTGCCCAGACTTTTTTTTTTTAAAAGATGAGTCTTACTCTGTCACCCAGGCTGGAGGGCAGTGGTGCAATCTCGGCTCACTGCAACCTCCGCCTCCTGGGCTCAAGCAATTCTCCTACCTCAGCCTCCTGAGTAGCTAGGATTACAGGCATGTACCACCATGCCCAGCTAATTTTTGTATTTTTCGTAGAGATGGGGTTTCACCATCTTGGCCTGTCTGGTCTTGAATTCCTGACTTTGTGATCCGCCTGCCTCGGCCTCCCAAAGTGCTGGGATTACAGGCGTGAACCACTGCGCCCGGCCCAGATGAAATTCTTTATTGTTTCACTGATGACTTTTTTTTTTTTTTTTGGAGACAGTTTCACTCTTGTTGCCCAGGCTGGAGTGCAGTGGTGCAGTGTCGGCTCACTGCAACTTCTGCCTCCCATGTTCAGCGATTCTCCTGCCTCAGCCTCCCAAGTAGCTGGGATTATAGGCACGCACCACCTCGCCTGGCTAATTTTGTATTTTTAGTAGAGATGGGGTTTCTCCATGTTGGTCAGACTGGTCTCGAACTCCTGACCTCTGGTTATCTGCCCACCTCGGCCTCCCAAAGTGCTGGGATTACAGGCATGAGCCTCCGTTCCTGGCCCTGATGAATTTATATATGAAAGAAATTGTCTGTAACTCTTTAATTAAAATCACTTGAAATAAAAATCTTTATTCATTAGTCATGTATTTCAATGTCACTTGCCCACAAGTAGAATTCTCTGTGAAATTACGTAAAAAGCGTATGACATAAGGAAGTTAGAAGATAGGAAACTGAGGCACATGCCATCACTATGAAATCTAAGGATGTACAAAGGGAAGTGTATACCGTACTAATTTTTCCACAGTTTAACTCAAGCCTAGCACTCATTAGTACACCTTTTTTTTTTTTTTTTTTTTACTGAGCTTGTGTCAGGTACCATGTTAGGAATACAAACAACAGTTCTGCACTCAAGAACAAGTGCTGTAAGCAGAGAAGAGACAGATAAACCGAGTATGAAAAGAACAGCTTCTCTTAAAGGAGTGTGTGTAATGCTGTAGAATCAGAGGGAAAGCAAGCAGTGACCAGTTGTTAGGGCTTTGTTGGTCATGTTGGAGCTGGGCTTTGAAAGAAGAATGATAACTGCTCAAGGCAATGAATACCCTACAAACTGTCAGAATGTTTTCTTGATGTTTATGATAAACATCATAAAAAAGAAGGGCTCAGGAAAACAGTCTAGATGAGGGGGACAGTCATAAGCTAAATAGAGGGATCCAAATGTTAAGTAATCCTGTTTAGGTAACTCATTGAGGAAATGTGGTAGAAGTTGTTTGGGAGAACAAACAACTGAAGACGCCTGTAAATTGTAATAAGGACTTGATATTACAGGCAGTTAAGGTGTACCATTAAAGAATTTTAAATAAGAGCAATGTAATTGCATTTTAAAAAATTTAATTCTGGTGGTCCCACAGCAAATGAATGGGAGGACAGAATGGAAGGCAGGAACAGCAAATAGTTATCATCCTTTGCCAAAGATGGTGGCCCACGCTAGAAGAGACTAGGGGAGTATCAGAAGTTGGGGCAGTGGCAATATGAGCTAATAAGCCTTACGAACACAAGAACTAGCAACTCAGAATGGGAGAAGTGCCTTTATTTGAAGCTTAATCGTTAGCAATTAGTGAACAAAGGCTTACAAAATACGAACAGAAAAAGAGAAGCCAACATAAGGCCAACTGTTTAATGTTTAATTCTGGATGGTGAGCATATATTTGTTACATTTTCTTCTTTGTACTTTTCTGTATTAAACATTTTTGATACATAATTGTATATATTTATGGGGTACATGTGATATTACATGCATAGAGTGCGTAATTATCAAGACAGTAGGGTATTCATCACCTCGAGCAGTTACTTCTATGTGTTGGGAACATTTCAAGACTTCTGGTTAATCTGAAATATACAATCCATTGTTGTGAACTAGGTACCTTACTCTGCTATCAAATATTGGGACTTACTCCTTCCAACTATATGTTTGTACTTATCAACCAACCTTCTTCATCCCCCAACCCCAAACACATGTATATTTGCCTTTCATGGCCTCATGTAACCATTAATCTACTTGTTATCTTCATGAGATGCACTTTTTTAGCTCTCATATGAGTGAGAACATGCGATACTTGTCTTTCTGTGCTTGTCTTATCTTAGTTAACATGGTCCATCCATGTTAATGCAAATAACAGGATTCCATTCCTTTTTATGGATGAAGAGTATTCCATTGTGTATATAATCAGCACATCTTCTTTATCCATTCATCTGTTGATGGACACCTGGGTTGATTCCATATCTTGGCTATTGTGAATAGTGCTGCAACAAACATGGGGTGCAGGTAGCCCTTTGATATGCTGATTTCCTTTGGATTAAAAATATTTAATAAAAGACAATATGACTTTTTCCCTTTTTCTGTCTTTCCAGAAATGCCTTGCCTTGCAGAATATGATGATGGCTTATGGTATAGAGCGAAGATTGTTTCCATTAAAGAATTTAATCCTTTATCTATCCTAGTACAATTTGTTGATTATGGATCAACTGCAAAGCTGACATTAAACAGGTTAAAAATAAATGTTGGGGTGTTGAATTAGGTTTCTTTTTTTTTAAAGTAGTTTTCTTATTGAGAATATTTTGCCTCTTAAAAGAAAAGGGTTATTCTAAGGCTGTTTATAAATTAGGAATTTTTATCGAGTTAAAGTATACATAAAATTGACCATTTTAGCTTTTTTTTTTCTGAGATGGAGTCTTGCTCTGTCGTCCAGGCTGGAGTGCAGTGACGCAATCTCGGCTCCCTGCAACCTCCGCCTCCCAGGTTCAAGCGATTCTCCTGCCTCAGCCTCCCTAGTAGCTGGAATTACAGGTGCCTGCCACCATCCCAGCTGATGTTTTTGTATTTTTACTAGAGACAGGGTTTCGCCATGTTGGCCAGGCTGGTCTCAAACTCCTGACCTCAGGTCATCCCCCCGCCTCGGCCTCCCTAAGTGCTGGGCTTACAGGTGTAAGCCACCACACCTGGCCCATTTTAGCTATTTTTAAGTATAATAACTGGCATTAAATACATTCACAAGGTTATACAACTGTCACCACTTTCCATTTCCAGAACAATTTTGTTATTCCAAACAGAAACCCTGTACCTATTAAATAATAAGATCGTAGTCCATTCTCACCTAGTCCCTAGTAACCCATGGTCTCCTGTCTCTGAACTTGCCTGTTCTTGGTACCTCATATAAGTAAATTCATACAGCATTTGTCCTTTTGTGTTGGCTTATTTCAATAGCATAATTTTTAAAGATTCATCCATGTTGTAGCATGTGTCAGAATTTACTTAAGGCTGAATAATATTCCATTATATATATGAGGGGTCTTCAAAAAGTTCATGGAAAATGCATACTATGAAAAAACTGGATGGATTTCAAAAATTTTTCACCAAAATTGTGCTAACTTGTTCTAACATGTCTGAACAGGATCTTGTTTGAGGCACTAAAAAGGATAAGTGCAACATGAATTCTGCTCATATTGAAACAACAACAAACATCAAATTTATGGTGAAGCTTGGGTGGAGGAATGGTGATACCATTTTTGCTTTATAAAAACTTTATGGAAACAGTGCCCCAAAGAAAGCAGTTTACAAATGGATAACTTGTTTTATGAAGGGATAAGATGATGTTGAAGATGAAGCCCGTAGCAGTAGTCCTTCCACATCAATTTGTGAGGAAAAAAAAATTAATCTTGTTCATGCCCTAATTGAAGAGGACTGACAGCAGCAGAAATAATAGCCAACACCAAAGACGTTTCAGTTGGTTCAGCGTCTACAACACTGACTGAAAGAGTTGAGGAAACTCTCCACTCAGTGGGTGCCAAACCTGTTGGACCCAGATCAGCTGCAGAGAGGAGCAGAGCTTTCAGTGGAAATTGTAGACAAGCAAGATAAGGACCCTGAAGCATTTCTTCAAAGAACTGCAATTGCAGATGAAACGTGACTTTACCAGTGTGATCCTGAAGGCAGGGCACAGTGAAAACAAGAGGCGGAAGTGGTCCGGTCAAAAATGGACCGGTCAAGAGCAAAGGTCATGGCAACCATTTGTTTTTTCTTTTTTGGATGCCGAAGGCATTTTGCTTGCCGGCTTTCTGGAAAGGCAAAGAATGACAACATCTTCTTCTTAGGAGTGTTTGAGAAAGTTGGTCAAAGCTTTAGCAGGAAAACGCCTGGGAAAGCTTCACCAGAGAGTCGTTCACCACCACAGTGCTCCTGCTCATTCCTCTCATCAAACAAGGGCGATTTTGCAAGAGAATTTTACCTAAATCATTAGGCATCCACTTTACAGTCCTGATGTGGCCCTTTCTAGATTGTTTTTTGTTTCCTAATCTTAAAAAGTATTTAAAGGGCACCCATTTTTCTCCAGTTAATAATGTAAGAAAGATCATATTGACATGGTTATATTCCCAGGACCCTCAGATCTTAAGGGATGGACTAAAGGGCTATTATCATAGCTTACAAATGTGTCATGGTCTTGATGGAACTTATGTTGAGAAATAAAGTTTACATTTTTTATTTTCATCTTAATTTCATCTTTTCATGAACTTTTTGAAGCCCCCTCATACAGTGTATACTACATCTTATTTATCCCTTCCCTGGAAGGTGGAACTTGGGTTGCTCCCCACTTTTGGCTCTTGTGGATAATGCTTCTATGAACGTGGGTGTACATTTATCTCTTTGAGTACCTTCTTTCAGTTATTTTGGGTATATACCCAGAAATGGAACTGCTGGATCATATGGTCTATCCTAATTTTTGAGGAACCTCCATGCTGTTTCCCACAGTGGCTGCACCATTTTACATTCTCACTAAGAGCGCAAAGGTTCCAGTTCCTGCACATCCTCACCAGCACTTGTGGTTTTGTTGTTTTATAGTAGTCATCTAGTAGGTGTGAGGTGGAATCTCACTTTGGATTTGATTTGCATTTCCCTCATGATTAGTGATGTTGAACATCCTGTCATGTGCTCGTTGGTCATTTGTAGATCTTTAATGTCCATGTTTATGTATGTTTTCTCCCATTCTGTAGGTTGCCTTTTTGCTCTGTTGTATCCTTTGATACACAGAAGTTTATTTTTTTAAGAAGTCCATTTTATCTGATTTTTCTCATTTCCTGTGCTTTTGGGGTCGTATCCAAAAAAATCACTGCAAAATCCAATGTTACACAGCTTTTCCCTTATGCTTTCTTCTAAGAATTGTATAGTTTCAGCTGGAAGAGAATTTTAATTTAAGAATTTCTTTTGTGACAGACTGTGCCAAATTCCTCCTCATCTTATGCGGTATCCAGCTCGAGCCATAAAGGTTCTCTTGGCAGGGTTTAAACCTCCCTTAAGGGATCTAGGGGAGACAAGAATACCATATTGTCCCAAATGGAGTATGGAGGCACTGTGGGCTATGATAGACTGTCTTCAAGGAAAACAACTTTATGCTGTGTCCATGGTAAGTGTCTCAGCTAGCCACAATTATTGTAAAGCTATTTCTGTGTCCACACTTTGTCAAGTGTTTGTTTCTATGCAATGTCTACATGCAAGAGTATACTAAAGCATATAAAGCTATATAGGATATAGTTTATATGTATAACTTTATATATACATATAAAGCTTAATTTTAAGGCTTGTTAAAATGTCTTAGTTCATGTTTAACAAACTGCTTACCCCTATGGTGATATAAAATATCATTTATGTAATTAATAAATAATGCTCAAGATGACTATCCCATAATTTATAATAGGGAAACAAATATGCAAACAATTAGTGTGAGGTTGAATGAAATAAGTACTATAACAGAGCTATAGCTAACTTTGTGGGTGGGGGAAGTGTGAGAAGAAATGATTATTTGCATCTGGAGAGGTCAGGAGAGGGTGTTTGACCTGCTGCTTAGAAGCCACTCAAGTATTTAACTGAATAAGTAAAACAGGAACATGGCATTTCACCTGCATCCTAAAAGAAGCGTGGGAAAGAATGGTAGTTCTGGTCATTATAGAAAGGCTTGAATTATACTAATTGTACTAGTCTCATAATTGTACTACTTTTGAATTATTTGATATAGTAGAACCTGCATCAAAAGGTCAACTAAAAAACTCCAGACTGTGTTTCATGTAAATGTTTTCTTGTTCTGAGGCTCAGCATGTCACAGTAGCCCACAGACAGAATCTGGCCTGTACCTTGTTTTATTTAGCATAGTGTTTTAAAATTGGAAATCTTACCCAAGAAGCCTGTATTTCTGGCCCTGATTAGATATTCTAAAAACTAGGAATCCTGGGTCTCCCCATCCCCCTGAAATGGCAGTCAGCTGAAAGCGTAGCAGCAGCCCCTTAGATGGGAACGTGTGACGTGACGTTCAGTTCACCTAGTCCTCACTGCTGGTGCAGCTCCGCCTGCTTCCCTCCCTTGTGATGCCTGCCTGGGGCCACGGTTTGGGGATTCCTGACACACTGGCTGTGACACAGATGAGCTCATCATCAGTCAGCGTGGTTCCTGGAAAGTGCTTTTTGAAAATCCCTGTATATATGCTACTGCATGTGCAGAGTGGTATGACTAGCTCATCCAGGCTTTCTCTCAACCTAGTGAAAATACAGACAGGGCAAGTATTTCTTATAGATATGTCTTTTTTCACTTCTCTAATATTCAAAATTTTGTGAGTATATGAGGATAATCAGAACCATAGATATATGAGAGGATTTATTAAGGGAACTGGCTCACACAATCAAAGGTGAAGTCCTATGATAAGCTGTCTGCAAGCTGGAGAACCAGAGAAGCTGGTAGCCTGGGTCAGTCTGGAGGCCTCAGAACTAGGGAAGCTGACAATGCAGTCGCTAGTCCGAGGCCAAAGAGCCCCTGGGAGGTCACTGGTGCAAGTCCTACAGCCCAAAAGCCAAAGAATCTGGAGGCTGATGTCCGAGGGGAGGAGGAGAAAAGGTGTCCCCTACTCAGGAAGGAGAGCAGAGAACTCCCTTTCTGCCTGTTTGTCTCCCAGCCAACTGGATGTCCCTTGCCCACATGGAGAGTGGGTCTTCCTCTGTCCACTGATTTAGCACCAGTCTCCTCTGAAAACACCCTCACAGACACACCTAGAAATGCTTCACCAGCCATCGAGGCATCCCTCAATCCAGTGAAGTTAACAACTAATATTAACCATCACTGTCAGTTTATGCATAAAGGTATAATGCTTTGTGTGGAATGCAAATGACCTATAACAAGGGATGGTGGTGGCAAAGCCCCCTGGCTTCATTTAGGAAAACCTTGTGAGAAGGAATTTAAATAGAGCAGAAGAATGGAAAGAATGGGGTTTTGCAAGAAACCACCACAGATGCCTTTTGGAAGCATAGAGTATAAATTTTCAATAGGCCCCTGAGAGAACGCCTTTTTCCACCTGTGTGAATGGCCAGATGTGAGAGGGAAAAGGCAGCCAAGACATTACTGTTTTCTTGACAACTGTATCTTTTAATTTTAGGCTCCGGCACCAGAACAGATAGTGACATTATATGATGATGAGCAGCATCCAGTTCATATGCCATTAGTAGAAATGGGGCTTGCAGATAAAGATGAATAACGCCTAAGTGTAAGTTCTTGTTCTATTCATAGCATAAGGCATGGGACTAGTGGAGATTAATGCTAGATTGATCAGAAAAGCATCCATGGATTTTCCTTGATTTCTCAAAGGAATGACAGCAACGCTCCCCAAGAATCTCTTCCAGATTTCTTCATAGGCCTTCTCACCTAGTCAGCACTAGTATCAAAGAGGCCCCCTATCTGTAAGGACGCTTGGATGGGCTGTCATGACTCTCACAGTACCAGGGTACATGGGGACAGCAGGAGAGAGTGGGCACTGTAAGTAAAGCACATAAATACCCGCTAAGCACACAGAACTACTGAGCAGCCACCATCCTCGTACCAAGTTACTAAAGTACATGGGTAGCCAGCTAACTTTTTAATCTTGTCCATAAGGAATGATTCAGCTAGACTTGCACATTTACATTAAGTAAAGGTTTAAAATAACACATTTTGTTTTTCAGGTATACAGTGCAGAGCATCTATAGAAGCTTAGAAGAAAGTTTTCTGTTATGTTTAGACTATGTCTTACATTTAGACTATTTCAGGCTTAATTTTCTTAACTTGTTCAGCAATAGTGCTTTACCTCTCCTCATTTTTACATATCGAGCTGTTAGGAATTGTGTGGAAAAAAAAAGTTAATAAATGTTTGCTTCCAAACATTTGCTTGTTTTATTTTACCATAATTTCAAAATGAAATAGCTAAGACACATGAAAAAAATTTATTCATTTTATACCTAATGATTCAGCTTAAGAAGTAAGACATTAGTACGAAAAAGCTGCTCCCAAGCACATTCTCCCTGCATTCTGTAGAAGTGTATTAGTATGTTCTTACACTGATAGAACTGCCTGCGACTGGGTAATTTAGAAAGGAAAGAGGTTTAACTGACTCTCAGATACACATGGCTGGGGAGGCCTCAGGAAACTTACAAACATGGCAGAAGGTGAAGGGGAAGCAAATCACCTTCTTCACAAGGTGGCAGCAGGGAGCAATGCAAAGCAAAGTGGGGGAGACGCCCCTTATAAAACCATCAGATCTTGTCAGAACTCATTATCATGAGAACAATTGGAGATTTTGGGTGGGACCACAGCCAACCATATTAAGAGGTAAATACTACTGTTATGATTTGGTGTTTATCATTCATATAAAGGTCTTTATAATTTTACTACGTATGAATGCATCCATAAATGATACAGTATTGCTCTGTGTATTTTTTAATGTATCTGTCACACAATCATCTTTTATTTTCTATTTTGTTTGCTATTTATCCATGTTGGTATGTGTAACTCAATTCACTTTTACTGCTATATCCATCCGTGCACATAATTTATCCTGATACTCCTTTACCAGTTTTTTTCTCATAAATATTCCTTTAGGAGCCTTGTATACATGAGCAGTTTTCTAGTACATATACATAGTGATGGAATTTGCTGGGTCATGGGGTTACTTTACTTTTACAATTACTTTCCAACTACTTTTTTGCTTTCTGAACAGTATATTCTACCAATTTATCCCACCACTGGTTGTCTGAGCTGTGTCAGCACTTGGTGTCGCCAGACTTTTGCCAGTGGTATTAGTAAGAAAAGGTATCTCACTGCGTATCTCGTTGAATATGCATTCACTGGTTTATTAGCTGGTGACCATTCTGTCACTTGTTTATTGCTTGTTCATATTTTGTCTATTTTTCTATTGAATTATTTGCAATTTTCTTACTGATTTGTAGAAACGATGTATTCTAATCATCCCTGATCAGTTGTATGTCTTCGAGTCTGGGGCTTGCCTTTCCCGTTTTGTAATATCATTTGACAGAAATGTTCACTCATTTAGCAACATTTTTTCCTTTTTTTTTTTCCCCTTTGAGACAAGTCTCACTCTCACCTAGACTGGAGTGCAGTGGCATGGTCTCAGCTCACTGCAACCTGCCTCCTGGGTTCAAGCGATTGTCCTACCTCCCAGGTAGCTGGGATTACAGGCGTGCACCACCACACCCAATTAATTTTTGTATTTTTAGTAGAGACAGGGTTTCACCATGTTGGCCAGGCTGGTCTCGAACTCCTGACCTCAAGTGATCTGCCAACTTTCGCCTCCCAAAGTGCTGGGATTACAGGCATAAGCCACCATGCCTGGCCTATCAATGTTTTCCTTTAAGGTTTGTGCTTTTTGTCTCATTTAAAAACCCTTACCTCTTCTGAGATAGATTATATTACATATATATATATATGTATGTACTTTCTTTGAAAAGTTTTATTTTTCATATTGTTAAGTCACCTGGAATTGATAGATTTCATTAACAAAACCTGATTCATGGTGTATGTGACAGGTAAGGTCTATCTAGACCAATCTGTAATTATTATATAAATTTACAAGTAGGTGACTTGCCCATCCTTCAGGGACATCTTGCCTCCATGAGGCTACAGTAATGTCACTGTGGTAAGATGGAAGGTAGTGGTGGTCCATGGGTTAACACCGGCTACTCATCGTTCACGCCCCTTCTCCTCTCAGGTGTCCCATTTTGAGACATTACAGTGTCTGCCTTGTTATAACTTTTCTCCTCACTATGATTACTACTGGTTGTATGTGACCTATTTATATTCATCCACTGTTGTAACTCCCCATTCTATTATAATGAATGAACCTCTGTAGTAGCTCAAATGCTTTAATTTTGGTAGTAACTGAACATAGTAATATTTTGGCTACAGAGACGTGTTTACTCCTTGAGTACACTTTCTGTGCAAGTCCAGTGCTCTATGGCTGATGTGCCTGTGGGACATCTATGTAATGTACTTCCTGTACTTCTTGGTTTTTATAGCCATTTCTAACCAATAAACACACCCACTTATTGTAAAAACCTGTACAGTTTCTAAAGAGTAAAAATGCTTTCCTTACTCTGTTGAAAGGCAGGGTAGGTGAATTATAAATGAGAGCTATCATTGCATTTCAAAGAATATAAAAAGGAAGATGCCACAGGATAAACATTTATTTTAGAATCCAATCTTTTCCCCACACATACACAATAAATTAAACAGAATCCACAATAAATGTACATTTTTTTAACAAGAAAAATCAGTTACTGTTACTTCATGATCACACAGGGATCGTCACAGCTCCGTGTCCATTAGCACATTACCCTCCTTGTCCTTAACTCTTATCCGACCAGATCTGTACTTCGTTTCTTGATGACCGTTTGCATATACGGTTTTAACAGTGCCATCTGGGTATTCCCGTCTCTTGAACTGGGCAGTATGTAGTTCTCTTTGGCCATTATTAAACTCTATGAGTTTGTTGCCATCACTGTAAAATTTAAAATAGAGTTTCTTTAAAAAAATAGAAAATAGGCAACAGGAAAACTATTGAAAAGTAGCCTTTTGATTCTGGCAGCTACTTCTGGAGACATCCCTTGGTTCTTTCCCCTGTACAATTGTAATTTTCTTCAGTGGTTCTGCTTCATGGTGCTAGTTCCAATTATCAGATTAGCATTTACATGTACCTGTTAAAAGCTAGTTTTAATCATTTATATTTTCACCACAAAATGCTTAGGGATTTTTTTAAACTTGTGTTCTTCCTCTTGTTTGTTATATTAAAATGGGCCCTTCTTTCACACATTTAAAAACCATCTGAGTGCTTGCTCTGTATCAGGTGGGGAAGAGAGCCATTCCTGGGAAGGGGCATGATCAAACTTAAAATCTGTTTTGAAAGAATGGAATGAAAAAGCATCAAGTTGACTGCTTGACATGCCTATGGGACATTCATTCAAACTGAACCCCCTAATATGGATGTCGTGTGTCATCAGAAATACAAGGCTGGGGCACCTTCTGAGCACAGTGAACAGCTGTCACACCGAGTGGTTTTTCTGTGAACATAATGGTGTCATACCGTTGTACTCTGACAATTGTACATGATGGTGTCATACCGTTGTGCTCTGACAATTGAACATAATGGTGTCATACCGTTGTACTCTGACAATTGTACCATCTGGGAAAATGCTTTCTTCTTGTCCATCAGGAAATAAGTTTTTAACAGTCTGGTCAGGAAACGTGATTTCTTTTCTTCCATCTGGGAAATGCTTTTCTGTTTAAAAAGTTACAATAAATATTTTTTGAAGGAAGGGAAGAATTTAATGAGAGGGTGAAACAAGTTTGTACCTATTTGTCCACTTGAGAAATGTAAGACTTCCAGTCCCTCCGGGTACGTCGTGTGAGTGGTCTGGGCAGCTGCGTAGTAGTAGATCTGTAAAGACACACAGTCAGTCTGCCTTTTCTCCCGAGATGGTTAAGCTGTGGAGGAGAACGCCTCTGGACACATACCACTCTCTGGTCTGGCATGACCTGCTTCACGTCACCATTAAAGAAAGTGACGGTGATGGTCTTCCCATCTGCACTCACTTCCTTCCGAGTTCCATTGGGAAACAGTATAACACGACACCCATTCTTATAAACCTTTTCCACCTAAAAAAACACAAGATTGTCACCTAAGGAAGATTTTCTCCTGACCAATATATGCCTAATTCTCCTCCCAACTGCCTACTTTGAATTTTTTTGTAATAAAATGTAAAACATTCCCTCAAAAGATCCTTTATTTCATCAGAAGTAGCAAACTCGTGATTTTCTAATGTTCTCATTCCTTTTCCATGTATTAGCTGGAATTCATCTAAAAAAGAAAACCTTCCCTTATCCTGTAGACGTACAGGAAAGTCTAACTACTACTTTTGACTGTTGCTCTTTGTCCTTCTGTCACTCCTCAAGGATAGCAGTGAACTCTAACCCTATAATTTCAATAGAAATGGACCAGTTTAGGGTATTTGATAAGTAAATTTTCCATAAACCTGAGGGAAAAATTCCCTCATCACCTCTAACCTGTATATATCCCTTTCCTCCTCATTCCCTTTAGCTGGAACCCCCAGGCAGTTTTCCCACTAAGAAACTTCCCTAAGCATAAGAATAAAACTGTTGGCTGGAGACAGGGAGAGAGGCCCCTGATTCAGGATCAGTATAAGAAAGGCTGCAAGAAAGGAAGACCTAGAATGAACTGAAGCTTTTAAGAAGTGCCAAGGATTACAAAGGCTTTGGAGTAAGAACAAAAATCATACAGCGATTGTATGCCTTCTTTTGCTGAATCTCTGAACGAGAAATGGCATCTAAAGGCAAGTTATCCAAAGAGCCCTTATTTTAGATTCTATGTGTTTCAACTATTTTAACCAATGTTTATTTTTTTTAGAATTCATTATTTCAAAAAAAATTTTAACCTTTCCATCAGGATGACTGATTTCTCCCTGTATGTTGTGGTCTTCCTCTTCCTCTTTATATTCAGAATCTGGGAAGTTCAGTGGTTCAAGTGGCTCCCTGGGAGAGGCAGCCTGTAAGCACAAGACATTTTAGCAGTTAAAACCTCTTACTTCCGAAGCCAGATTCTGATACTAGTGTTTACAAAATACAACATTTATAATGTTAAGTAAAAACTCTTTTACTTATGGCTTAGAAACTTAAGTCTATTCACACATTGATTTCAAGCCTGAGTAATGTATGTTTGAATATATAAAAACAGATTTACTTGTCCCTTATCCGAATTGCCTAAATCACGAGGAGGTGCAGACTTGGATCTTCGAGGTGGATTGCCTATTAGAATAAAATTGTCAGAGTTAGATTTAACAGTTAATTGAAAATTTTACTAGTATGATCAAACATTTCCTTAGTTCATATCCTGTGAACTGCTGTCCTTTATCCATTAGTTAAGGATGTCTTAATGTTTTTCTTTACTAATTTGTAGTTCTCTGACACAGGTACTCAAGTCCTAGATGTCCAAGAAGACAGTATCTGTCCTCAGAGTTTACAATCCTGGGGAAGAGACAAGTGATCAAACAGCCTGACAGACAGACCCAAATGTATTTCAGAGACAATCACAAGGTGTAAGGTGCAGATAAAAGGCATCTAACACCTGTGGAATTTGGCTTCACCAAATAACAGGGTATTTAGTTAAAACATAAATGCCCTTGTGGCTGTGGTGTAAAGTTTTTATAATATGACCAGCACACCAATCACATACTGTACCAGCAACACATACATTACAAAATAAACACACCTCCACCAACAACAAAGTGAGATGAATCTCTCAAAATACACTGAAGTGCCAGTATTTTCATCCTATGTGCCAATTCATATTGTAAACACTCAACTTGGAAGGGTCTCGAGCAAGTGCCAGAATCTGACCTACATGTTAAAAAGTGTAACGGAGCTGGATGTTACAGGAGAATGGCCTGAAGGAGGAGAGCGAAGGCAGGCGGTCAGCCAACAAGCTGCCGGGCGTGTGAGGCGGCTGTGCTGTGCCTGTGAGACAGGAATGGTTCCATTACACCACGGGAAACGACTGATTTGTAGGTCCCAAACTGCCACACATCAGCAATTTCATGATTCAGTGTAACTAACAGATCCAGAAAATAACATCCGAAGGATCAGTCTAGGGACTGCTGGGAGTGGATGGTGAAGGATAACAGAAAAAGTACTCGGAGTACACAGGCGTCTGGGCTTGAGCCAAGGGGCAGATGGCAGACAAGGCTCTGGGGGAGAGCAGGAGTGCTCTGTTTGGGATGACACAAGAATGTCAAGCTTCACCCCCAGAGGTTATGTGTGCAAAGTTAACTATGACTAAAGCTGTGTGACATCATTTCTCATAACCACCTCTACAGAAAAGACTAGAATAATATTCCCATTTTATAGGCAAGAAAACCAAGGCTAAGTGGTTAAATAACCTGCCAAGGTTGTCAACTAATAAAAGGCAGAACCAGGCTGCAAAGCCACTGTATATCAAATTTAATTCTTCTCAGGCTGATTATGAACTAACTTTAACTTGAACCCCGAGTATCCACCAACTAGGCAGGATAAGGAGAGGTGACCGTGGGCATGGACAGGCTCCAGGTGCAAGCACACTGTCCAGAGGACTGTGGGAACCCACCTTGGAAAGTGGGGACGGAGGAAGCTGGGGGTATACAGTGCTGGAATAGCTGGGTGGGGACTAGGGGAGGGATGTTGATGACCCCAAGAGAGGGAAAGAACTAAGAAGCACGGCCCAAAGGGAAAAGCTGAAAGTGAACTACTTAAGAATTTAGGTTCATCAAAAGATACTATAAAGAGCAAAAAGACAAGCCATGAACCAGGAGAAGATACTGATTTGCAATATATGTAGGTTAAAAATATACCACTTATACCAGGGGGCCCCAAGCCCCGCCATATACTGGTCTGGGGCCTGTAGGAACTGGGCCACACAGCAGGAGACGAGCAGCGGGTGGGCGAGCCAGCAAAGCTTCACCTGTATTTACAGCACCGCCCCATCACTCGCATGACCACCTGAGCGCCGCCTCCTTCTGTCAGATCAGCAGCGGCATTAGATTCTCGCAGGAGCAAGAGCCCTATTGTGAACTGCATGTGCGCGGGATCTAGGGTGCGCGCTCCTTGTGAGAATCTAATTAATGCCTGATGATCTGTCACTGTCTCCCATCACCCCCAGATGGGACCGTCTAACTGCAGGAAAACAGGCTCAGGGCTCCCCCTGATTCTACGTTATGGTGAGTCAAAATTATTTCATTATATGTTACAATGTAATAATATTAGAATTAAAGTGCACAATAAATTTAATATGCTGAATCATCCCAAAACCATCCCCCTTCCCCCAGTCCATGCAAAAATTGTCTTCTACAAAACTGGTCCCTGATGCCAAAAAGGCTGGGGACTGCTAATGTATACTACCAAAGTGAGCACATGCTATTGGAAAATGGCACCAACAGACCTGCTCAGTGCAGAGTTGCTACAAATCTTCCATTTGTAAAAAACCACAGTATCTGAGGGCGCAATGAAGCAGAGCACGAGAACATGAGTATGCCATAAAGAGAAGCCATGGACTCCACAGAGGGCCGTTCTGGGCTGCCACTAATCTATGTCTTTAAGCAGGTGGTGGTAACCCAAGTATTTGCTTTGTAATTGTCAAATTGCATATATCTTTCCTAAATTTATTTCATGAAAATAATTTTTTAAAATTCCAGATTAAAAACTCAGATGTGAATGCAAAAGCGCAAAGAAGAAAATGGTGTACTTACGGCCTGAGGATTGAGAAGAATTAAAGTCATGAAAACCAAAACCTATTTTAAAAGACTGGTAAAGTCAACATTACAAGGAAAAACATTAAAAAACACAAACTGAAAAACTGAACCCAGATTGGGAGAAAATATTAGCAGTCCTTGTAACTGACAAAGGATTAGTATGCAGAATAATTATAAGGAGAAAACACACACACACATCCAAAATTTTAAATGGACAAAGGAACAGGCAGTTCACAAAAGGGGAACCTCAAATGCTGACTGAATGTAAGAAATGCTCACAGGGCCTTACCAGCTCACGGAATGAACCATCATTTTATATCAACTGGCCAAAATTTTAAAGTCTGGCCAGATCAAGTGTTTGCAAGTATGAAGAGCATACTCTGCTGACAGTAAAAAACTGGTACCACCATGGTGCAGAGCAAAGGGAAAACCTCCAGCTGACACGGCCCGGCATCTTCCTCTTCACATGTATCCTAGAGAAGCCACAGGATCAAGACACGCTCTGCAGCCCTCCTCATTAGCATGCAAACCTACCTGCCCCTCAGCAGGAATGTTGAACTGCAGCAGTATCCAACGCCATCTATATAGCTACTAAAATCAATCCACTGGAGGTTTTGTGTGTTAAGATGGGTAAGTCATACGGTATTGAGAGAAAAATTGCAGAAGGACACACAGAATATGAAACAATACCACAAGCTTGAGTGTCCCTTACCCAAAATGCTTGCGAACAGTGTTGCAGATCTCCATTTTTTTTCCAAGTTTTGAAATATTTGCAAATACTTACTGGTTGAGCATCCCTAATCCACATTCAGAATGCTCCAATGAATGTTTCCTTTGAGCATCATTCTTGCCTTCAGAAAGTTTCAGATGTGGGATGCTAAACCAGTATATCAATTTATGAACACAACATGGTAAAAGAATTTTAAAAAAATAAGCCTGGGCCATTATCAGGGCAGAAATTAACTGGGGGAATAAGATGATGCACAGGAGCTTCAATTACATTTACAATGTTTTATTAAGTTGGGTATTTAAACTGTTTATTCTTTACATTCTGAAATGTTTTGTAAAAAGATCATGCAGCCTCTTACCTTGCATTGGAAGATAATTTTTCTTGTATTTTTCTACCTGGGTTCCTGAAGACATCTGATTGTTTTGAAATCGAACAGATGTGTTCTATAGCATAAGAGAATTTTTCATTTAAAATGAGTGTTAGTCTATTAATACACTAAGTGAAACTAATAAAACTCAGCTAGTGATGAGAACGCCGTGGGTTTTGTTTATTGATATTATTTTCATTTATACAATAGACCAAAACAAGCTGTTATTTAGGAATCACTACATGCACGTGCGTGCACGCGCGCGCGCACACACACACGCTCCTTTTGACAAACATTCAAGTGAGGACACAGCAGGCAAGGTAACCTGAACCATCTCCTCTGACCATTACAGAGCAGGGTGCTCCCCACTCACTCCCCCCAGGACAGTCCAGCTGAGCCCAGCTCTCCCCGAGACCACCACCGAGCACTCCCTGTGAGGATGAGGTGGGGTGAGTCCTCTCTGCATCCCACCTCCATTTCTGGCCAAATCAAGCCCCAATACTACTTGCCCCAGCCCCCACCAGGTCCCTGCCTGCCAGGAGATGATGCTTCCAGTGCTGTCCTTCTTGGTGTCCTACCTCAGCTCCACACCCCAGTGGTCAACCCTAGAACTTGTTATTATCAATACTATCAACGTCTGCAATTATCAATAACCACAAAATTATTAATTTTCAAGGCATTCTACTTACAAAAATCCAGAAGGTGGGGCATTCTAGAAAATAATCAGCCTGGTCTCTTCAAAAGTTAATGCAATTTAATAAAATGCTAAAGCATTTAGGGGTGAGATGCCATGATTCCTACAACTACCTTCAAATGGTTCAGTGAAACAGGCAGAACTATGGCAAAATGTTCCTAGTGGTTGAATCCAAGTGGGTACCCAGCTGTTAACTGTACATTCTTTCCCCTATTCTCTTATTTTGGGAAGCTTTCACGCTAAAAGGTAGGGGGTGGCGAGGAGCAGAATGCTACTTTCTCACTACTCTCCCGTCTTTGCAGCTCATTCTGTTAATTCCCTGGCCCTGACCACGCTCACGGCCGACAGACATGGCCCTGCGGGTCCTCGACCCCCAGTGCTTGCCATGTCCTGAAAGCCTCCGGGCCCACACTGTCCTCTTGCAGCTAAAGTATGCTCTGCAGCAGGCACTCTTGTCACACACACTGTTAGCTTCCCTCCCTCTGCTCACTTGGTGGCATTCACTTGGATGACCACAAGCTAAGAACAACATACGTGCAATTCTCGTTTTAAAATTTCAGTCTCTGACCCAGGTGGGCCCAGGTACAGCCACGAATCACTCTATTACCCCAGCCTCTGCTTTTGTTCACACAGATGACCTCTGGCTTTCTGTATCTCCTCCCCTCCTGACACCTCCGCCCTCACAGAAGCCCGGGCTGTGCCTGCACCTCCCGCCTCTGGGCATGAAGGCCATTGCCTGGCCACAGCCTGCCCTCCACTCCCTGCCTGGACCCAGCTCCTCTCACTTCGCCAAGTGTGGTGCTTCTGCAATTCTTCCACTTCCTCCTGCATCGATATCTTCCTCTCCACTGAATCAGTCCAACCACTACACAAACACCTGTTAATTTCACCATCTTAAAAACATTTTCCCTATGGCTACTACCCTCATGTCCTTAATTTACTGCAAAACTACAAAGCTGTTATCTGCTCCCAGCCAATCAGGCTTTCCTCTTCAACACTCCAGGGAAACAGACCTTCTCAAGGCCCACAGTTCCTTCCACCTGGTAAACCCCACGGCCGGTTTCAGTCCTCTGAGCTGCTGCCACACCCGACACAGGCGGCCACTCTCCTCCTTGCAGCCTTTTCTTCACTTGTTCTCAGGACACCACACAGCCTCCTGGCCTCCTGCTCTCTGGCTGCTCACCCACTCCTCCCTGCCTACTCACAGCCCTGCTGCCTCTCCCTGCCCCGTGCTGTATCACACATTGGATGACCCCGGGTGTCTGTCCCCAACCGGAGCCTGTGCTGCCGTGTGCAGCTGCCTAGTCGGATCTCCCGTGTGTCTTGTAGGCATTTCAATGTCCCCTGTCCAAGCCTGAGTTCCTGGTGGCCATGTGCTCCCTTCTTGCAGTTGCTCCTAGTCAGTGGGACCTTCGTGAGACCAACACACAAAACTAAGTTGAGGCCATTCCTGACTCCTTCCTTGATGTCACCACCAACCCCACACACAGCTCAACGACAAACACAGTCTGCTTCTCTCCACCTGCCACTGCCACCCGGTCCCCCGAGCCCTACCGTGTGCCTGGTGTTGCCCACGCTCCCTTCCACCTGTTCCTGGTCTACAGCGGTCAGAGGTAAAGAGGCCTGGCCACTGTTTATTCAGAGCCCTTCAGACTCCCCCTCACTCAAAAAACGCCCAGGTGCATGCTGCCATCTGTTAGGACTCCCATCCACCACCCATGTCCCATCCCACCCCAAGGGCTGGCCCACCACTCCTCGCCCATACTCCGATTGCCCCGTCCCAGGCCCACTCAGGCGCGGCTACAGCCTGGGGCTCCTCTGCAGGCTCAGGCGGCCACCCAGCCACTCCTCACATGCGCTTCCCAGGCCGTCCCACCCAGATGGTGACGCCACTCCACCGCCCTGCTTCTCCTGGTCTCATCACCATCTCACACACCACACGTTTTATTATTTGACTTATTACAGTCTTTCTTCCACCACTGGAATGTAAGCTTCATAAGGGTAAGGAATTTTGTCTGTTCACTGCTGTACCCCAAGCGCCTAACGCAGTGCCTGGCACACCCTGGTTGTTCACAAAGATGAATGGAAGACCAATTACTTGATTTAAAAGGGTCATATGCATGCAACTCTCGGCCAAAATCTCCCCTGGTCTGTTTTAACAGAGATGATCTGCCTACTGTAGCAAACCTCCTCCACAGGAATTAGAGAAATGAGTCTGCCAAGTGCCCGTGTATAGCAACGCTTGGACAATCTTTTTAGTGGTGGTAAAATAGGTATCACATAAAATTCACCGTCTTCGGCATGTTTAGGTGCACACTTCAGTGGCATTAAGCATCTCTGGGGTATACTGCAACCATCACCCTCCATCCAGCTCCAGGACACTTTTCATCTTACAAGACGGAAACTATCCATGTTCACAGTCCCTCCCCACTGCCCCCCAGCCCCTGGCAGCCCCATTCTACTTTCTGACTCTATGAATTTGAACGCTCAGATACTGAAGCTCCCCCGGCCTGACACAACCCACTGGCCTCCCCGCCTACCGCGAGCTTGTCCTTCTTCTCCACCTCAAGGCTGCGCTCTACGGCTTCTGCTCTTTTCCAGGCATCCAGTCGGAATCGTTCCATCACTTTTATTTCTTCCCTGAGGTCTGTGTTCTCTCTGACTAACATTTCTATCTGGCTTCTGAGACGGCCGTGTGTACTTGACCATTTGGTTTCCTTTCTTTTCAAATCTTCCCGTAAATCTGCTATTTGCTGTTTTAAAGTCTCTCAAAAAAAAAAAAAAAAAAAGGCATTACTACATTTTACCAGAATTAAGACAACAGAATAGACACCCAGCAATGAAACAGAACAGCCGGCCAGAAAG
>NW_012106586.1:1698166-1699534 GCF_000951045.1 Mandrillus leucophaeus
CACACACACACACACAGCCGGGTGCGACACACACACACACCCTGGCTGACATGATGAAACCCTGTCTCTACTAAACACACACACACACACACACACAGCCGGGTGCGACACACACACACACAGGCGCCGGTATCCCCAGCTACTCAAGAGGCTGAGGCAGGAGAATGTCGTGAACCCGGGAGGCGGAGCTTGCAGCGAGCCGAGATAGCGCCTCTGCACTCCAGCCTGGGTGACACAGCGAGACTGTTTCAAAAAAAAAAAGAACAGAAAAGAAAAAGAAAAAGAAAAAGGAAAGAAAGAAAGCCAAAACCAAATAGTCTTAAATAACCCGTTGTTCCAGAAAGCAGTGCTCTCAAAACGCCAAGGGCAGCGCTAAGTGGCAAGGGAGCCATGGATTTAAAGGGGCTCCCCCACTGGTCAAGTTGGGACCACTTAAATATCAAAATGGAAAATTAATTAAAATAACCTGTGTGAAAAGCTACGACTCAGTAACGATGAATGTAAATGCCAGGAGGGCAGAAATGGCTAACTCATCATCAATTCCTCAATGATTACAAGTGTCTAGTACATAAGGGGTTCTCAATAAATGTACTGAAAGAATACCCAAAATAAAATAATATTTTTTAACATAACTGTAATGTAACGGAAGGTTAAATATGCCCTCCCCTTAATTTTGGGATGATTTAATAGAGTATCAAAAAACATAGGTTTGTTTTTCTATGAAGTATATATCTGTTTTTAAAGTATATTTTTGCACAGAAGTAGAGAGAAAGGTAAATATGGGGAGCTATGAATAAGCCAAACCGTGTAAGGAAGAAAAGGAACTGCACCAAAACCAGCAAGAAATAATGAATACCCAGGACCACACATGATAACCAGTATGAACAGGTTCCAAAACTTCAATCAACACCAGAAATCATATAAACCAACAAAGGCGAGCTCAAGAATGAGTTCCTGAAGAGGGAAGGCAACTCACCAGCCCAGCCCCTCACCACCCAACAAGCCCACTGATGGGCACAGCCCAGAGCTGCCAGCAGTGACAATGTGCCCAGTCCTGCACGGTGCAGTGTGGCAGCCACCAGCCAGCCACAGGTGGCTACTAAGTCCTGGAAATGTAGCTAATGGGAATGAGAAGCTGACTTTTCAATTTACCTCTAATTAATTTAAATAGAAATAGCCACACAGGGATAAGAGCTAGCAGCCTGGACTGCAGAGCCTGAGAATCAGAGAACACGTCGTGTGAGGGAAAGGCACCAAGTTGCAAGAAAAGAAAACCCACGGCCGGGCGCGGTGGCTCAAGCCTGTAATCCCAGCACTTTGGGAGGCCGAGACGGGCGGATCACGAGGTCAGGAGATCGAGACCATCCT
>NW_012106586.1:1702324-1706564 GCF_000951045.1 Mandrillus leucophaeus
TGACTAACATTTCTATCTGGCTTCTGAGACGGCCGTGTGTACTTGACCATTTGGTTTCCTTTCTTTTCAAATCTTCCCGTAAATCTGCTATTTGCGAGACTAAAGTCTCAAAAAAAAAAAAAAAAAAAAAGGCATTACTACATTTTACCAGAATTAAGACAACAGAATAGACACCCAGCAATGAAACAGAACAGCCGGCCAGAAAGGGAAGGCTTAGTCAGCAGATGACATTCTAAGACCACTGCGGTTTTCAGCGGCGGGAGGAGGGGATCAGAGTCACCACAGACCATCAGCAAACCTAATTCCAGAAGCCAGGAGAAAGGACGGCAGACAGCATGTGGGGGCTAACAGCAGAAAACTGCCATGACCTAGGAAAGACCTCACCTGAGCTATTAACCGAAAGGGATCCATGGGGGAGATCCGGAAAAGAAGAAATGCAACAGGAACTCATGAATAAGTGAAGGAAGAGTAGAGCTAAAGAATAAAAGATTCTGAAGTCAAAACTACCTGCCCTGAAAACTATCTGAAATTCATGAGAAGAAATAAATTTCCAAAAAAATTGGTTGTTTTAGAGAGACTAAAATAAGGGGAAATGTCTAAAAGCAATTCGAGATCACGTGCAGCTGCAAGTGATAGCGACTGACTGCGAGCCAAGGAAGGAGTAGGGCACCGAAGCCCATGAGTGGCGAGGCAGCGGGCGTGGCCCGGCCCATGCCCTGCACCCAGTAACCCCTGCAGCAGCCACACGGCGGCCTGGTGAGGATAGGGAGGACATCCGGGCCCCACCATAGAGGGCATGGACTTTGGGTTGGGTGACATCAAGGTTCACGTCCGAGTTTTCTGACTTGAAAGCTTAAAACAAGGTCCACAACCTCCATGAACATCAGGTTTCCCATTTGTGAGACGGATTATGACCAATAAATGAAAACTTTCTGGTAAGCATTTTTATCATGCAGGAAGATGGATTTCATACTACAATGGTAAAATATAAGTCTAAATGGATGCAGAATTCAAGAGCAATTAATATTTACAAAATATCTGTTATCAGGCACTGTCACAGGCCCTTGCAATACTAAGAACAAAGCTCCACCTCATGAGGCTCACTCTGCCAGAGACAGTGGGAGAGTGTGGGAGGGTGGCCGGGGCAGGTGAGGGGGTGAAGGGAGAGTGGGAGGGTGGCCGGGACAGGTGAGGGGGTGATGGGAAAGTATGGGAGGGTGGCCGGGGCAGGTGAGGGGGTGACGGGAGAGTGGGAGGGTGGCCGGGGCAGGTGAGGGGGTGATGGGAAAGTATGGGAGGGTGGCCGGGGCAGGTGAGGGGGTGACAGGAGAGTGTGGGAGGGTGGCCGGGGCAGGTGAGGGGGTGACGGGAGAGTGGGAGGGTGGCCAGGGCAGGTGAGGGGGTGACAGGAGAGTAGCCAGAGAAGGTGAGGTGACAGGGCTGTGTGGGGAGGCAGCATGACATAAGCTGGGTGTCACTGAACATAGCTGGGGGAGGCAGCGCGTGTGGGAAGCAACAGGAGGGTGCCTGGCACTATGCCAGCACTGCAAGGGACCAGCGCAGGTGATAAGTAAATGGCAGGAAGACTGGCCAGGGACAGGAAGGGGAAAAGAGGCCCAATCACATAGGGACTGAGGCTCTTAGAGGAAGGAAGGCAGAGGCACACGGAGGTGTCTGAGCAGAGGGGATCCGTTGTCACCTGGAGCGATGCCACAGGGACTGGGTGAGAGCAGAGGCCAAGTCATTAACCCAGAGGTGGCAACTGGAATCTGAGTGGACTTTGTCAGAACAGCATGGAGTGGAAGAGCAAGAGAAGCCTCGAGAATGATTCGAGGCCTCTGGCCCAAGCACAGGGGAGGATGGCAGCAGGATGGACACCGGCAGACGGCTGCCGACGAGGCCTGGGGCTCGTGGTCCGGGGTGGGCACAAGGACTCGCCAGGGGCCGTGTCAGTGCCATAGAATGACCAGAGGCCACGCCGCAGGGCGTGCGGCCAAACAGCTGGTGACTGCAGATCCAGGCACGGTGAACAGGGCAAAAGGCTTTTAAGTTTTGCTGCAAGGAAAACACAGAGAGGGCTGCGGGGTTGAGTGAGCTGTTTGAAGAAACGCCAGCAGGCGGTCAACACAGGAAGGGCTGGGGGCAGAACGCGGTGGAGACAGAAGGTGGAGGCGGAGAGTGGGCTCCGAGGGCTGGACACGGGGATGGACTGGGTGGAGGATGAGACGCCCTCGGGGTGCAGAGGGAGGGAGAGGCCGCAGCCAGCGGGCGGAGACCCTGGGGAGTGGGGAGAGGAAGAGAAGGGAGCCCCTAGGCTGGGGGACTGGTGAGGGTCCAGACCCAGACAGATGGGAGAGGAGCCGGGAGGAGAAAGGGGCAGCAGGAAACGACCTGCGTGAAGCCAGCAGGCCTGGCTGGCGGGGGGGGATCCGCGGCTGGGGAGCAGACTTCCAGCACAGCGCGAAAGCTCCGAGGCCTGGCCGGGAAATCTCGAGGTCCCCCAGCGTCACCACACCCTGCAGGGGCTCCATGTCCTGCTGGCCAGGCCCCGGTGAGCACAGCTGAGAGCCTGCGCTGTGAACACGGGAAGAAAGGGCAGGAGCCAAGGCAGGGAAGACTCAGGGGACTCCCCACCTGCAGAAGGCTGTCACCCTCCACAGGCTCTACACGCAGAGCAGCGCCAGAGGAGCCCGGCTCCTGCAGCGCAGCGGATGCCAGACCAGAGCAGGTTTAAAAAAGAAAGCCAAGGCCGGGCGCGGTGGCTCAAGCCTGTAATCCCAGCACTTTGGGAGGCCGAGATGGGCGGATCACGAGGTCAGGAAATGGAAACCATCCTGGCTGACATGATGAAACCCTGTCTCTACTAAAAAATACAAAAAAACCAGCCAGGTGAGGGGGCGGGCACCTGTAGTCCCAGCTACTCAGGAGGCTGAGGCAGGAGAATGGCGGGAACCCGGGAGGCGGAGCTTGCAGTGAGCTGAGATCGGCCACTGCACTCCAGCCTGGGCGACAGAGCGAGACTCCGTCTCAAAAAAATAAAAAGAGAAAACCCACGTTATTCACCTAACAAAGTACAACAACAAAAAGAAGTGTTTGCTCTGGTTTGAATCACCTTGGAAGAAGCAGTCAGGATCAGAGGTATGAGAAACAGGAGAAGGAAAACAATCTATCTCATAACCTTGGATCAGTGATCTAAGGAGGTTATTTATTTTTTCCCTTCGGATCTGGTAAGATTTTCATAACACAGCAAGGTATTTAAAGTATCTCTAATTCTAGGAGATCCTGAAAGAAAAATGAAATGACAAACCCATCATGTATTTTAGAATAGGCTATGGTTTTTAATTCAGTTAAGTTTTCTGAGAGCAGAATTTGTTATAACTACTGTTTCAACTATATGGCTTGTTCACCAAAAACAGCCATACTAAATTTGTAACTATAATTCAGATTGTTTAAAAGAAATTCAATTAAGTTTAATATCAATTTTTAACCTCTTACCTATCAAGTAGAGAACAAAAAACCCTCTAAGAATTGCTAGTAAAACTAAAAATTAATTAGCCAGCCATGGTGGTGGGGTGGCACCTATAATCCCAGCTACTTGAGGGGCTGAGGCAGGAGAATCGCTTGAACCTGGGAGATGGAAGTTGCAGTGAGCTGAAATTTAGCCCCTGCACTCCAGTCTGGGCTATGAAGTGTTTCAAAAAATAAAAATAAAAAATAAAACTGAACTAAAATTTGGCATGATGCTTATGGAGGGATAATCTGGCAATTTGTATCAATGTACATACCTTTAACCTCAACATCTCACTTGTAGGAATCCATCCTAGAGATATACTCCAGGACATAAGCTACATGAGGACAGGGATTGATTGGTTTTGTTCACTGCTGCATTCCCAGTACATGCCTGCTACACAGCAGGTCCTCAGTAGCCATGTGCTGAATGAATAAGTGGGAGAATGATTGTGAGAGGTCATATATGCACAAAGTTATTCAGTACAGCCCTTCTTGGATTCTTGTAAACAGAAAAAGAACAGAAATACATAGTGCTTAGGTGAGTAAATTATGGCACATACTACAATTCTATATAATAATAAAACAAAGAATAAAGATGTTCTGTTAAGATACATCATGATAGGCCGGGCGCAGTGGCTCAAGCCTGTAATCCCAGCACTTTGGGAGGCCAAGACCGGCGGATCACGAGGTCAGGAGATCGAGACCATCCTGGCTAACACGGTGAAACCCC
>NW_012106586.1:1707025-1733189 GCF_000951045.1 Mandrillus leucophaeus
AAAAAAAATAAATAAATAAAAAAAATAAAAAAAATAAAAAAAACACCATGAATATATGTATGTACTTTCTAAGAATTTCTCTGGAAAGATATGAGATTGATAACACTGGCTGCCTCAAGAGAGGTGAATTACAATGCAAACAAACCAACTGTAAAGATACCAAGCAACTGGAAAATCTGAATATGGACTAAGAATTCATTGATACTATAAATTTTGTTATAGGTGTGACAAAGGTATAATTCCCCCCACCCCGCCCAGTGGACAGAGTCTCACTCTGTCACCCAGGCTGGAGTGCAGGAGCATGATCTTGGCTCACTGCAACCTCCTCCTCCTGGGTTCAAGTGGTTCTCCTGCCTCAGCCTCCCATGTACCTGGGACTACAGGCACACCACCACACCTGGCTAATTTTTTCGTATTTTTCGTAGAGATGGAGATTTGCCATGCTGGCCAGGCTGGTCTCAAACTCCTGACCTCAAGTCATCTGCCTGCCTCGGCTCCCAAAGTGCTGGGATTATAGGAGTGAGCCACCACCCCTAGTCAATAGTCTTATTTTTTTAAAGGTGTCTTTCTCAGAGAAACATACTAGACTATGTATAGGTGAAATGAGCAGATGTCTGGGATTTCACTTTTTAAATTCCAGATTGAAAAGCAAAAAAAAGAGTACGAGGCGAGAGAGATGAAATTAGAAAGACAAAATGATACCTTTATGTATTTTTGAAATTTTCCATAATAAAAAATTGTTTCAAAAAACAACTGAACAGGTGGCCAGGGCAAGGGTGAGGGAGAAATTTCACCACACATCTTTTTGTAACTTTTGAATGATAATATACTTATATTACCTTTTGAAATAAAAGTTTTAATATTGCCAACATCTAACATATTAGAGTTAATAAACTAAGTATTAACCAAAACATAATAGTACGTTTCTTCCCACAAAAATTAAGAGAGAATTAAAGACCCTGAGCACCGTGCTGTTCAATAACTCAAGGTGTAGGTGTGCAGACCAGGATGGCTACACGAGACAGGAAGAAAGCAAAGGAAGGAACTCAAAAATGCTAGTAATTAAAATACAGACAGTGGAGTTTCCATTTTATGCTAGAAGCAATGGATAGCCATTTAAAATTTCTCTTTTGATAAGTCTTAACTTTGATGAAGTCCAATATATTCATTTTTTCTTTTATAGTCGTGTCTTCTCTTAGAAATCTTCGCATATGCCAATGTTGTAAATAGATTCACCTATTTTTTTCTAGAAGGTTTATAGTTTTAACATGTCCATTTCTAACTATGAAATGAACAGGACTGATAATCTGGCCTATCAGTTTATAAGTTTTAGAATTAAAGACCTGGTTATTTACGGTCGTAAATTATGATAAATGAACAGAACTAACAGTATTTGGTGTGTGGTAGGTCAAAAAGATTAACACAACATTATGCCGGTGAATTTCCAGCTCCGGGCTTGTTTATTCATCTATGACATTATCACGGTCTTTTCTAGGAAGCCTTTACTAGTAAGAAAAGAACTGTTATCTTCTACTTTTTAAAACTCAGACTACAGAAGACATTCCTGATGCACTGTCTCAGACAGATTATTTGCTGAATGAATGAATGATGGATTGATACAGTTTTGCTATGACATAAGAAATAACAGATTCTTACAAGATTGTCACCTTTACTAACTTACATGAATATAACAAAGAGCTAGCATACCTGTATTTCTTCACGTTCCTTTTTATCTGGAAAAGTTCTTGCAGCTGTAGAATACTTTTCAAAAACTTTACGTTCCTTTTGTAGCTTCCTCATTTCCTCCTTTTTAAACTCTTCTATTCGAGCTAATTCTTTTGCTTTCTGTTGTTCAAAGTCTGCAATTTCTTTCCTAAAATGACCAGATTATGTTATCACCTAAGGAGACCATCTTGGTGCAGCGATGTGCAGAACCTGCTGACAGGCTAGTAACTGCTAGTCCCGGTGAATTCATCTTCAATCCAGAGGCCTGAAATAACAGCCAATCCACTCACCAAAGCATTCGTCCAACAAGCATTCACTGGGTGCCTACGATGAATCAGGCATTCTACAAGGAAGTGAGGAAACCACAGGGAAAAAAACAAACATTCTAGCTGGCACAGTGGTTTATGCCTGTAATCCCAAAACTGGGAGGCTGAGGCAGGCCTGAGTCCAGGAATTCAAGGTTGCAGTGAGCTGTGATCGCCTGGGCAACAGAGACAGACTCTGTCTCAAAAAAAAAAAAAAAAAAAAATTATTCCCATGCAGCTTCTTACATTCTAAAGGAAGACAGATGATAATAAAGAAGGTAAATAAGTACATGGAATATTAGAAGCATTAAAGAGAAATAAAGCAAGGCAGAAGTTTAGGAAATATCAGAATGGGAGGGTGAAACTGTACGTGAGGCTTATCCAGCTGAGATAATATGAGGGGTTCTCTTGCTGAGATAACATGAAGGAAACCTGAAGAGAATGAGAGAGGCGGTCACAAGGGTGTCCACACACAGCAGTGCAGGCAGAGGGTGCGGAATGAGAGAGGCGGTCACAAGGGTGTCCACACACAGCAGTGCAGGCAGAGGGTGCGGCAAGTGCCAAAGCCCTGAGGCAGAAATGTGGCTGAGGTGTTCAAAGAACAGCCAGGAGGCCAGTGTGGCTAAAACAGAGTGAGCAAAGGATGGGTAGCAGGAGAAGGTGTCAAAAAAGGAGACAGCCCAGGCACGGTGGCTCACTCCTGTAATCCCAGCACTTTGGGAGGCCGAGGCGGGCAGATCAGGTCAGCAGCTGGACCTGAGGTCAGTTCGAGACCAGCCTGACCAACATGGAGAAACCCCCGTCTCTCCTGAAAATACAAGATTAGCCGGGCATGGTGGTACATGCCTGTAATCCCAGCTACTCAAGAGGCTGAGGCAGGAGAATCGCTTGAACCTGGGAGGTGGAGGTTGCAGTGAGCCGAGCTCAGGCCATTGCACTCCAGCCTGGGCAACAAGAGTGAAACTACATCTCCAAAAAAAAAAGGAGGTGGCCTTGATCAGATGAACTGCCCAAACACAGGCTGGCTATGGATGTGTGTGAAGGGCACAGACATGGGCAGCAGAGAGACCTACTAGGAAACGATTTTAATAACCAGGGAAAGCCAGTGGGGCCCTGGTCGAGTGGCAGCTCTGAGGCAGTGAAGCAGTCGGGTTAGAAACGGACTGAGAGAGCAAGAGAAGACTCAAGCACGACTCCAAGATTTTCCACTGGCCAAATGAAGAGCAGACTCTCATGCTGAGACAGGGAAGAAGAAGAGAAAAGTAAGTTCAGGAGGGAATGTCAGGAGCTCACTTTTTCTAAATGATCAATTTAAACATTCATCAGCTCTCCAGGTAGAGACAACAATAAGGCAGTGGGATAGGAGATGTGGGTGAGAGATCTGGATCTGGGGCATAACAGCATTGAAAGCCTCGAGACTGGACAAGTCTCTCCCTGCCTCACTGGAGGGACAGCAGACAGATGAGGTAAAAGATCCTCTTACTGACTAAACATGCAAAAGGTCGACAGTGTGCACACAATCATACAGTCAAAGCAAACACTGGGGGAGGAATACTTGTGGCACATTTGAGAAAGTTTAGTATCCTGAAAAATGAGCAAAGAAAGTTACGAAATAAACACAAATGACCGCTAAATATTAAAGCACGGTCAACTTTATCAATAATCAAAGAAATGCAAACTTCAGCAGGTGAAAGATGGTATAATTACCAGGTTGGCAAGATTTGAAAGACTGCTAACGCTCAACTCCAGTGATGGGGAAAGGGGTGAGAAGAAGCCTCAGATGCTGACTGGGGCAACAGACATTCTTAAAATTTATCACAAGGAAGTATATTTTTTAAATAGAAAGTGCCTCATACATATGATGATATTCCCCGCAGAATGATTTGTAATAGTGAAAAATTCTAAACAAGCTAAATTTCCACTAACAGATTAGTCACAGTAGCATTAATACAATACAGTCATTTCAAGGATACAGAAGACTAGGGTGTGCTAATAGGGTAAGATGTCTATTACGTTGTTAAAATAAAAAGCAGAGCTGGACATGGTGGCTCATGCCTGTAATCCCAGAAATTTAGGAGCCCAAGGCGGGAGGATCACTTGAGCCCAGGAGTTCAAGACCAGCCTGGGGAACATGGCAAAACTCCGTACCTACCAAAAATACAAAAATTATCTGGGCGTGGTGGCGCATGCCTGTCAGGAGGCTGAGGTGGAGGATGGGTTGAGCCCAGGAGGCAGAGGTTGCAGTGAGCCAAGATTGTACCACTGCACTCCAATTTGGGTGACAAAGCCAGATGCTGTCTCAAAAAAATAAAAATAAAATAAAAAGCAGATTAAAGACCCCATACAGTAGAGTTCAGGGCTCTACTGAACCGCACTGCCTAGGCTGCCACTGAGGCTCTGTCACTGAGGCTCTGTCACTAAGGAGGTAAACTTAAAAAACTTTCTTCTCAGTGCATCAGTTTCCTCGTCTGTAAGTTGGGAAGAATAACACAATGTCTAAATTTGAGGACTGAATTTTTCTTGGAACAAAGCAAAACTGACATAGACAAAATGCTTAAAAAAAAAACACACAAAAAAACAAAAAAAACCCAGCCATTATCTTATGATTTAAATGTTCTTTAAAAGAAAAAGGTCCATTTTGAAATAATGAAGTAGAGACTTTTTTTTGTTTGTTTGTTTTGAGACAGAGTCTCGCTCCGTCGCCCAGGCTGGAGTGCAGTGGCCGGATCTCAGCTCACTGCAAGCTCCGCCTCCTAGGTTCACACCATTCTCCTGCCTCAGCCTCCCGAATAGCTGGGACTACAGGCGCCGCCACCTCACCCGGCTAGTTTTTTGTATTTTTTTAGTAGAGACGGGGTTTCACCATGTTAGCCAGGGTGGTCTCGATCTCCTGACCTCGTGATCCGCCCGTCTCGGCCTCCCAAAGTAGAGACATTTATTTAAAAGTCATCTTGGGTGGAGAAGGGATTGGAATAAGTTCCACGTTTTACCCATCACTACTATAATAAGTATATATTTACAGTATGTGTCAGCAGAAAAACAAAGATGTTTCAATTAAAAAATAACAAATTTTCAGAATTTGATTTTTAAGCATAGTGCAGAATACAGTATAGTAACTGAATTTCCTTTTTAAGTGGATTAATAGCTCTCTATAACCCTTTATGTGGAACTTATGGGCCAGGTGTGCTTTAGAATTCCTATTTTTCAGGTTTTTAGAGAAGAAATACGGAAGAGATGTCAAGGAATATGGTGGAGTAGGAAGCTCCAAAAATCACTCCCTCCACCAAAGCAGCTATTGAACTAGCAGCACCTGTCAGAACCAACCACTTGGGAACTCTGGACACTAACGAAAGCCTTGCAGCGTCCTGGCGAGTGCTGAAGAAGAAAGAGGCTGGGAAATCTGGGCGACTTTCAGCATTTGCATAGCAGCTACCATCTCCTAGATCCAATTCCGCAGCAGGCAGCCATGGGAACTACAGTTGAATGAATTTCTCCTCAAACGTTAAAGTAACAAAACCAAAAAACAAAGAAATACAGTGTGCATGTGACATATAATATCCCCAACAAGACCCAGAGCAACATCTGGAATAAAAAGTATTGGTGTTTCTGCAATAGGACTTAGTACTATTCACAAGTACAATTTAAAAATGCCTACATAAAATGTATATATGTAATAGAAATAATAAATATATATAAATAGTCTCATGTAAGTTCAGTTCAAGTTTCGCTAACCAATAAGGTCAGGTGAGACCATGACCTAGGGTAGGAAACGATATGTCCTACTATTGACTGCTGTAGGTGGAGCTGTGTCCTCGAAAATAATATGTTGAAGTCCTAATCCCTGTGAAGGTGACCTTATTGGAAATAGGGCCTTTGGAGATACAAGTAAGATGCCAGTTAAGATGAGGTTATACTGGAGTAGGGTGGGCCCTTAATCCAACATGACCCTATCCTTAGAAGAGGCACCAAGACAGACACACACACAGACGGGAATGCCATGTGAAGACACGGACAGAGGGAAGATGGCTGTGTGACCACAGAGGCGGAGACTGGCGTGATGTAGCTGCAATCCAAGAAATACCAAGGAGTGCCCCAAACCACCAGAAGCTGGACGAGCCAGCATGGCCCGCCTGGCTGGTGCATGGACTTTGGACTTACAGCCTCCAGAACCACAGGAATATACATTTCTGTTGTTTAAAACCACCTAGGTGGGAGTACCTCGTTACAGCAGCCCAGAGAAACCAACACACTAACTAGGGAAGGTACCACAGCTCCAAACTGCTTTTCAAATGTTAATATATGCTCTCTCCACTAAGAAAATTCCCCTTCGTACACATCATTGACTACACTGGGTCCTTTTATTCAGTAAAAAAACGTATAACAGATTTCGCCTCCTTTTCAGTTACATTTGCTGGATTGATTTAAAATGTTTCAGACTGTTTACAGATGGTCTTAAAGGAATAACTGAATCACTGCGTATTTTTTCCCAACTTACAGACCCAAACGTACCTGAGTTTTTCCAAGGCACTTTCTCGTTCAATGCGAAGTTTAGCTAAAGATGCGTTCTCGGCTTTAAACTTTTCTATTTCTGTTTCCAATTCAATAATTTTCTCTCTCAAAACGTGGGATCGAGCATTGTCACCTATGAAATAGGCCATAAATACTGAACTTCACGAAAGGCCTTACTGCAGCAAAAACACCAACTAGCTAGTAACACTAAGAACCAAGAATATGGCAAACATCTGTGCCATTAAAATGCATTAGAAACAATGCTTCAAATATGAAAAGGAAAAATATTAAACCTAACTTTCCTGAGGAAATCAGTGTGTATTTATGAATTAATCTACCTGAAAAGAGTATTGACCTGATAAGGAATCAACATGATACACAAAAAGAAATCATTCAAATCCATTTTTAAAAGACCGATATATATAAATAGCTTAAGAACATGAATAAGTAATCCACAAAAGATCTAAAGCTTAATCAACACCAAAATCAGTTTACCCCCTACTACTAATCAAATAAAAGCAAATTAAGATTTTTTCCCTTTATCAAATTTGCTATTTAAAATGTAAAATAGCCAGTGCTTCTGTTCTTCAATTCAAAGAAGCATTTCATCAGTTAGTACTTTTTTAGAAAAGAAATGTGATCCACAAGGCTAAAGGAATGAGGCAAGTCATAAACTCCGTCATATTAAAACTACATAGAAAAAATGACTGGAAGGAAATATCCCAAAATGGCATAGCAGTCACTTTTGGGTAGTTAAGTTGTAAATATTTTTGCTTCTATATTTTTTAAGCTTCCAAACTTTGTACAAAAAAAATTACTTTTAAAATCAGAGTTTTTGAAAAATAATGTTATAATTTCTATTTTAAAGCACCTATGCTCTGCTAGGCAGTCAGAGTTTATAATACAATATAATGGAAAGGAATCTTTCAGCGTGAGTTTAAAAAGTTTGTTACATCAACAGAAACACTACACATCTATTAAATGGAATGAGGAAGATGTGTATATGCGTTAGAACAATCTTAAAAATTTATCATAAGCAAGGTGCAGGACAGTACGCAAAAAGCATATTTTCGTTTGTATAGAAAGGTAATTATACACAAACTGACACATATGCTTTTTTATGCATGGACTCTTTAGAATACACACATGAAATGGTAATACTGGTACCTCTAAGAAGGGGCACTTGAACCAGGTCTGGGGAAGAATGGAAACGTAGAAGCTTTGATGTTCTCTCACTTTATTAAAAAGTAATTAATTTTAAAGCATTATATCGACCCACAAAATAAATCAAATTTTTACAATCACCCATTAATTTGACTTCTATTGAGCAATAAGGAAAGTTAGGATTTTACGTATTCTGACAGCATACCGAGAAATGTTAACTTTCTAACATTCCGATACATATTTTATAATGCTCTGACTCACCAGGTGGTTGGTCTTGACTTATGTTTAACTTGGGTTCAGTTCCCAAGTGTGAATCTGACTTCGGTTTTGGTTTCAAAGCAGGAAAGAATTTCATCATCAGCTGCGACGTAGGAGGAGGACTTCCGCTCCTCCTGGACTTGCTCAAGTCTTCTCCCCTCTTGACTGGTGCAATCTTCCTTTTTATTGTTTTGTCCAGGACACCTATTTCATTATTAGGGTAGCATGTCTGCGGCGTCCCGTAAGTGGACTCATTCCCCAGAGTAACGTCATGATTACACATGTTCTCTTCAAGGTCAGTCCAAGTTCTCTCGTCGTCAAAGTCCATTTTACTCATACTTAGGGGTGAGGGTCTTGCGGGCTCAGACGCTTTGTGTTTTACGCTTTCTAGGACAGACTCATCGCTACCGTCATCTTTATCAGACAAATCCAGATCGACGTCTCTCCTTTTATCTTCTTGGGCCCCGGTGTCCTTAAAAGGCCCCTTACCATCACAGACGTGTGGGCTGTCCTCTCTGCTGCTGAAGCCCCTTTCTCTATCCTCAGTTGAGGGTTTTATGGTAATATCAAGCTGTTCCTCAGAGTCACTGCTACTGTCACTGTTCAGAACACCTTCATCGTCACCTGCATTCCATTCCGTTTGATTTTCAGAAGTGCTCTTTTGGACGGCTTTCCTACTGATTTTACAAGGCTGTTCCCTCGATTCATCATCTGAGGACAGTGAACGGAGTTGTTTGGGTGTGACTTCACACTCACCGTCCTTCTCACGTGCAGTGTGGTCCAAACCCTCACCGCGGCTACACTGACTAACGGGATCTGCCGGATTTGTCTTCTGTGGCGCAGCTTTGACAGGGGTGGAAGACATCCGGTGACCTTTGCAGATCTGTTGATCCCTTTCTAAGATTTTCAGTACAAATGAGGAATTACTAGAAAATGATATTTCATCAGCAGCTTGTTCTAAAAACAAAAATTCATCTAATTCCAAATTTTCCTTTTCCTTTTCTCGTTCCCAAGTCTCTAACGTTTTCTGAAGAGAAACATCAAGAGAAGATTCAGACTCTTTCATGGTCTCCCTCATGGGGCTCTTGGAAGCCAGGCGGCTGGCCGGCCCCGCTGAAAGAGGAGGTCCGTCTTTACCTGGCGTCTTATTCCACCCTGTGCAGCCAGCCTCGCAAGGTTTTCGACTCTCAGGCACATTTTCTTTATTATTAGATGCGACTCTTTTATCAAATTTGATCTGGTCTCTACATTGCCCGTCGCATTTCTTCCCTGTGTGTATTTTCAGTCCTGATGGAGAAAGAGTTTTCCTGTCACTACACTTCAGCACTTTCGGCTTCTGACTGAGGGCGACAGAACCACTCTTGGTTCCAGCTTTACTCTCCTTTCTCAGGGCAGGGTGGTCTGCACACGGCTCCTTATTTATGAGAGCGGTTTTCCGCTGGAGTTGCTGTCTATCCATTTTAAATAGCGGCTGGTCCTCGGAAGGGCTCTGGTTAGTCACTAGTTTACTTTCTTTCCCTTTTTGAAACTTAGATTTAGCATTAGTAAATCTGGCTAAACCTTCTCCTCGTTTTAAAAATGGTTTCTTTGGTTTTGCTTTGATTGGCAGTGGTCCTTCTGCTTCCTAAAATATAAAATAATAATATTTGAATTAATTTTGGTATATCCAAGTCATCTCAAAGTTATTTTTAAGGCAAATTATAGATAAATCTCTAAAGCCTTAGAACGATTTAATCAGAAGAGCACAATTGCTCACCCTCAGCTGTTTTTGCTTCAGTTCTTGCTCTTCCAACCGAATTTGTTCTTCTAAGTAGTCTTCAAAGGTCTGCTTCCTTTCTCTAATAGCAGCTTTAATGGGCCTAGTTAGAAACACAAAGTTATTTAACATGCAAATCATAATGTGTGAATATTTTACACTTAGTGTACCTGGTATAGAAACCCTTGACAACACGGAGAACTAACTTTCCCAAAATCAGCGCCTCCCTTTGAGAAGCTAACAAAAGCCACAATCCCTCTCCACCCCTTAAAATACAGAAACACACAACACTCTTCACATGACTCCGGAGTCCTGAGAACCCTTCTGAAGTCCATCTGTCGACTACAGATTAACACATGGAGTAACACATTCAGCAAATAACTTTAAAATGTATTTCAAAAATAGATCACTAAACATGCATTTTTTTAATTAAGAAAGGCCCTTAATGTGAGTAGAGTAATAATCAGAAAAGTCATTTTGTCCATATCATTATATTCAAAAATGTTGAAATACATTTTTTAAATAACTTACTTAAATGATAAAATACTTTATCTTTGCCATATTTTAAAATTCTGTAACTAAATTATGCAATTATAATTAATAAGTGACACCAAATGGGAGATGTCAATACTTAATTTTTCCCTTCTCCAAAAATAGGATTTAACTATTTGAGAGAAAATTGATTTTATCCAGATGTTTCTCTTAAGTGAAAAAGCTTTGACAACACAATGTCAAAGCAGCTTTAACTGACATATCTCCCTACCTCCTTTGCTGTTGACAGTACATAAGAGGTTGTATCTTTAACCTTATACTTTAAAGCATCGTCAAGCAGAAACAAGCAAAGTACAGATCTTTCAAACAAGTGTTCAATAACAAAGGCTAGCTGTTTACTAAATAGTCACATTTCTCACTTTCAACATGAACAATACCTTTCTTCAATATTAGCCACTTCTGAGGAATCATCATGTTTTTTTAAGTTCTGAACATTAGCTTCCTGAATTTGTTCTGTCATTTTCTCCCAACATAAAATACTTTCTCCTGAGATAAAAATTAGGAACAATTTAGCTCAAGAAAAGCATATTAATGTCTTAAAACATGAAAATTTTACAAGTTACTGTGCTAAAAAATTTTTTAATTAAAAGTGATGTATGTCAAATATTTTACAACACTCAAGGAATTCTTTAATATAATTAAAAGAAACTACAAAACTGCAATTAAGACACCTGAGGTCGGGTGTGGTGGATCACACCTGTAATCCTAGCACTTTGGCCAAGGCGGGAGAATAGCTTGAGGCCAGGAATTTGAGACCAGCCTGGTCAACACAGCAAAACCCCACATCTACAAAAATAAAAAAAAAAATTAGCCAGGTATGGTGGCACATGCCTGTAATCCCAGCTACTTGGGAGGCTGAGAGCAAGCAAAGGTTGCAATAAGCCAACATGGTGCCACTGTACTCCAACCGAGGTGACACAGCAAGACCTTGTCTCAAAAATAAAATAAAGACACTTGACATTCTTCAAAAGGTTAATGTCACGAGGAAAAAAAGTGTGGGCTTTTCTAGAGATTAAAAAGACTAGGCCAGGCGCGGCGGCTCAAGCCTGTAATCCCAGCACTTCGGGAGGCCGAGACGGGCGGATCATGAGGTCAGAAGATCGAGACCATCCTGGCTAACACGGTGAAACCTCGTCTCTACTAAAAAATACAAAAAACTAGCCGGGTGAGGTGGCGGGCGCCTGTAGTCCCAGCTACTCGGGAGGCTGAGGCAGGAGAATGGCGTCAACCCGGGAGGCGGAGCTTGCAGTGAGCTGAGATCCGGCCACTGCACTCCAGCCTGGGTGACAGAGCGAGACTCCGTCTCAAGAAAAAAAAAGACTAAAGAGTTATAAGAATCAAGCATAATACATGAACTTGACTGGATATGCATGAATCTGATTGGATCCTTTAAAAAAAAGCACCTTTAAAAGGCATTTTGGGATAACTGCGGGAATTCCAAAACGAACTTGAATATTAAGGAATTATCATTAATTTCTTTAGATATAATAATAGCACTGTGGTTAAACAGATGTCCTAATTTTTACTTGATGCATACTGAAATATTTGGAACGAAGTAACAAGATACCTGCATATTATTTTCACTGAAATGGTTCAGCAAATTATACACAAATAGAGGTAAAGATAAGGATATACATATAGAAGATATATACACACACATACATACATTGATAGAGTAAATACAGTAAAATATTAACCACTGTATCCAGGTGGTGGGTATATCAGTAATCACTGCAGTGGTCTTTCAACTTTTTTAGATGTTTGAAATTTTCCAAAACAAAAGGCTAGGGAAGCATGTTGTGTAAAAAAGAAGAAAAACATATGTGAGCTTTCCACACCGCTGAATTAACTCTAAATTAGGAACAAGGCATGAAGGCTGGGTGCAGTAGCTCAGATCTGTAATCCCAGCACTTTGGGAGGCCAAGGCAGGCAGATCACTTGAGGCCAGGAGTTTGAGACTAGCCTGGCCAAGACGGTGAAACCCCATCTCTACTAAAAACACACAAAATTATTGGGGCATGGTGGTGCATACTTGTAATCCTAGCTACTTGGGAGGCTGAGACACGAGAATCACTTGAACCCTAGAGGCAGAGGTTGCAGTGAGCCGAGATTGTGCCACTGCACTCCAGCCTGGGTGACAGAGCGAGACTCTGAATCCAAAAAAAAAAAAAAACACGCCACAGGGGACAAGAAAAAAATAACCACACAGAGCTATCAGGGTAGCATGTGCCTATAGTCCCAGCTACCTCAGGGGCTGACCGGGGAGGATTACTTGTGCCTAGGAGTCTGAGTCCAGCCTGAACAACACGGCAAGACTCCATCTTTGAAAAAATAATTTTTAAAGAAAAACCACGGAAAGGCTTGATCTTAGGACAACTTAGTAACACTGTAAGTACAGAAGAGGGAAACACAAGTAGCTCACCTGTAGGATGGTTACGGTTTTCTTCTTTTAAATTACTTTTTTCCACAGGTGCTTCTTGACACTGTGCCTCAGAAAATAAATTAGGAGAAGCACGTTTTGAAGTTAAGACAAAATCTCCATGAGCAGTTCTACAGAAGTTGCTTTGCTCATGGGATAAAATGTTGGAAGCGCATGTTTCTTCCTGGGTTGGGTCTGGGTAGACATACGATGGGAGGCAGCGTGTGGCTCTCTCTCCAGTGGTGGCATTTCCTGGAGATCTGTGCTTCTGGCTCTGATCATCAGGCAGTACACTCAAACCTTGCAATTAAGAAAAGCAACAAAGCTGATGACTTCCTTCAACATTTTCTTTTCTCCCCAGTAGTGACCCCACCCTACAAAGGCTTCTCCGCAGTGATAAAAGTATCTTTTCCCTTTATTAGGAAATGGTGATTAACAAAACCATTGATTGATTGAGACAGTCTCGCTCTGTCACCCAGGCTGAAGTGCAGTGGTGCGATCTCAGCTCACTGCAACCTCCACCTCTTGGGTTCAAGTGATTCTCGTGCCTCAGCCTTCTGAGTAGCTGGCATTACAGGCGTGTGCTACCACGCCCAGCTAATTTTTTATATTTTTAGTACAGAGGGGGTTTCACCTTGTTGGCCAGGCTGGTCTTGAACTCCAGACCTCAGGTGATCCGCTGACCTTGGCCTCCCAAAGTGCTGGGATTACAGGCATGAGCCACCATGTCTAGCCTGTTTTAATCTCTAATACAGTAAAAGTTATTGATAAATACAGCCCATATAGCAAAAGTTATTTGGGGCTCTCAAAAATTTAAGAATCCTAAGGGGTCCCAAGACTAAAATATTTGAAAACCACCGCCCCAAAGCAAACCGCTCCGTGACCGAATGAGGCTAGTTCTTACATAAGTAACTGTGAAATCAGCTTTCCTGTCATTCTGTCATAGTGCTGGTTCTACCTTTAAAAGTATCACAGCTGTTATTTACGTGATTTTGATTATTCTTTGTATGTATTCCATAAAGAAACCCTAAGCCATTCAACTATTTTAAGGCAATGTTTTCTATATTCTGAGATAAACATCCAAATTCCCTAAACCATTGTTCATGTGCTACAATTCTCACAACCACGCCCCACCCGACCCCTGCACCCTACCTCACTCACTTGCCAAGTCTTCTTTTTCTTGTATTCTCAATGCCCAGCACAATCTCTGAGCAGAACAGGTGCTTTCCTGGGTCAGTAAAGCATATTTCTTAAAAGTAGCACCAAGAAGCAAAGCAAACACATGGCTCCAACCTCAGTTTTTTTCAAACTGTGGGACACAATCTATAATTCTGTCATCAGATGTAGCATTTTTAAAAATGATGTAGAATTAGAATAAACAAGATAGAAAATGTCCTCACTACATACCAGGAACACCAATAAGGACTGATGACATGAAATTGCTGTCATTATGAGTCACCATTTTAAACATTTTTACCACTACAGAGTGTGGTCAAGACACTTTCAAACCACTGCTCCAGGTCACATTTCCAGTTTTCTTTCCTGATTGGCACATGATGCTTTCCGTTAACTGACAGGTCACACAACAGGATACTGTCATCTCTACCCCAGAAAGTATCTTTGGTGTGGTTCTTCAGGTGAACAGAGTGGCTTCTACGTATGTTTACCTTTATGACACCCAACAGCTTTCATTCATCAGGCAGGGGTTGGATACCAGTAGTAGCTCTAGACCAAATCTGACTTTTCTTCTATTGGACCGTTTTTGGGGGGACAGGGTCTCACTCTGTTGCCCCAACTGGAATGCAGTGGTGCCATTATAGCTCACTGCTGCAGCCTCAAATTCCTGGGCTTAAGCAATCCTCCCACCTCAGTCTCCAGAGTAGCTAGGACTGCAGGCATGGACCACCACACCCAGCTCATTTTTTTTTAATGAATAAACATGAATGCCTGAAAGCAGGGCAGGCACACACCAGAATGCCGCAGCTCCTTCTTGTTCCAGTTATATTACAACTCTACCATTTCACATTTATCTGCTTGGCCCTTAAAGAAACTGGAGTTTACAACACGTGATACGGGAACAATAGAAACAACCTGTCAAACAACCACAGGTCAGAAATGTGCGCTGCACGGAGGCTCTGTGCAGGCAAAGCATACCTGGAAGTGTGCACTGCCCAGACACCATGGTGAGCAGCTTCTCTTGTTCTTCCATGAGTCTCTGGAGTTGCTCCATCTGTTGCCTCTTCAATTGTTCCTGCTTCTTCTGTTGTACTTCTTTCAGCTTTTATAATACAAAATTAATTTTATTAAATCAACTTTACATTTCTTCGTGGACGCCTTGTTCCCTTAATTCCTCCCATCTCCCTCCTCCTATCTTTCCTGGCAAGAAGCTTTACACAGGGATCCCTAGGTAACTAAATCAGCCACCAAAAATCTAAAACTCAAATCCTTACGAAGGAAATCACATCAACTATCTCAACTAAGAGACCGAAACAGTCATATAAATCCTTTGATTGTTAAAATAGGATGGGCTTCAGTACATCATCCCAATGATGTACTGTTTTTTTCCCCAATACTTGAACAACCATTTCTTACTTTTTGCCAAATGAGGTAACAACTTAAAGTTATCGTAAGTGCTATAATTATATTTTACATATTAAACACACTTTAATGTTTCACATTAGACAAAGGGCCAAATCTGGTATTCTGAGGATTTCAGAGTAAAGGGGAAAAACAAGAAGACCTGGAACAGATGACTCTATCACATAAACAGAAACCTGCGATGACATAAATCCACAGTAGCCCAAACCCTATTGTACCTGTTCAAGTTTTTTAAAAAGTGGGTCTTTATAAGCCCCTTCTTTGAATTCACTCGCAAGATCTGGGATGAAGTCATTTTTGTTCTCTTCCTGGTGTCCAGGAGCGTCGTGACATGCCACTATCTGTGGTCCCTTTGTAATGCGAGGAAAGCCTGTATGGGTTTCAGATTTATCTGACTGTGGTTTGTAAGGCCTGTTTGACTCCAACTCCTGTTCTTCATGAAGTGAATCTTCTTCATTTATAAAGCTGAAGCTGTCAGAACAATGTGTGCCTTTAACAGGAAAGCTGGTAGAAGTGTCCACAGCTGCTTGCTTCTCTTTGTCTGCTTCCAAAACAGGAAATCCACGATTTAATATGACCCCGGCCCGAGAAGGATTGGTCATCCACTGGGTTAGGAAGTTCTGCCCACTGTTTAACTCTGAAGAGGTTGGCATCAGGAACATCTTAGTCCAATGACACTATATTTAAACAATGCAAAGGCTAGAAGAACTACTGATTTCCAATACCTGTAGACAAAGATAGCCAACAAAATGTATTAGGTAAAGCCATTAGATGTCCTACCCAAAATAAGCCCAAATCTCAACCCAGCATAAAAATGTCCTCAATATTTCATATACAAAAGACCTAAACTAGCAAAGCAACTGGGCATTGAGCTACATTTTTTTTAAGTCTTAAAAATAACCAAATTGAGATCAAAAACCTAAGATCCTTTTTGACCTAAATATTCAATTACTAATGATTTTATACAAGTGCTAGATTAGTTGAACTAAACTATGGAAGATAAAATACCTTAAGTTATTCACTTAAGAAAAAAAAAAAAGCCATTATCAGATATTACCCACACTAAGCACTTTCTTGCTTCTGGCCCTTGTTTAACATTGTTTCTTTGCCCAATTGGTGAACCTGTTTTCTCCCTAGTTCTAGAACAAAAGTTACCACCAGCACCTGTGGCTTTACCTGGCACTGTTACACCTGTGCCTTCCTCTCTCATCTCCCTACTAACACCTCACCCACCAGATAGCCCCTCATCTGTATTCCTAGAGGTAAAATAGTGACGTCACTCTTCTAGCACTTATCTCATTAGTGGTGTTTTGCTTTCACGTTCATTACCAATCTGTGAAGTTCCTTGAAGGTATCTATATATTCACTACTGCCAAGCACCATGTCTGCCAGGTAGGAGAAATGTAATTCTTATGGCATGAGCCAATAAAAATTACATTGGCTCATGCTAGAACTCTGTATGAGTTACCGGACTTTAAAATTAACCAAATTGCTAGTGTAACTTTGTCACCACGTGATAGATATACTTAACTAGGACATCACGGAGAAGACAAGCCTTGCCTCTGTGTGTGTCTGATTTTACTCAGCTAACATTTACTGGGTTCTTACTCTGTGCCAGATACTGTGTACCCCTGGGTACACAGCAGTTCATAAATCAAAGTCTAGTGGGGAAGACACACACACACACACACACACACACACACTCTATACAATATGTTAAACAGAAATAAGTGCAAAGGGGAAAAATAAAAGCCATGTGGGAAAAGGAGGTTGTAAGTTTAGACAGGGTGGACAGGGTCCTCATTTAGAAGGGAAAATTAAGGACCAAGGGAAGGAGAAGGTGCAAGTTGTGCAGCTATCAGGGGCAGGGTAAGACCCAGCCCCTCAGCCTTCCTAACTTTCACCTGCAGGACACTCCCGCTGATACCCCATTCCTCCAGAAACCCCCATCACCATTATCTACCTATCTAAACCTATTCTATCACTCACCACTGGAAGCCCTGAGACCCAAAGCCAGGCTTCACTTCTTACACACTAATCCCCACACCTCACTCTGCTCCATCTCCCAAACATCTGAGCACCAAACACCCACAGTCCATCATCAGCAAAATCCTCATTATCCTCAACTTCTTGTCTGAGCACTCCCTCACCTTCCTGAGAACAGCTGTTTCTATGGAGCCCACACTCCAGTACCACTGAGCCTTGAGACAAAACATATATTCTTTTTTTTTTTTTTTTTTGAGATGGAGTCTGGCTCTGTCGCCCAGGCTGGAGTGAAGTGGCATGATCTTGGCTCACTGCAAGCTCCGCCTCCCGGGTTCATGCCATTCTCCTGCCTCAGCCTCCCGAGTAGCTGGGACTACAGGCGCCCGCCACCTCGCCCGGCTAGTTTTTTGTATTTTTTAGTAGAGACGGGGTTTCACCGTGTTCGCCAGGATGGTCTCGATCTCCTGACCTCGTGATCCGCCCGTCTCGGCCTCCCAAAGTGCTGGGATTACAGGCTTGAGCCACCGCGCCCGGCCAAAACATATATTCTTATTCCTCTTCTCCTTCCAGACTACACTCCTTTTCTAGATCATAAAAAGCAGTTTTACTTGGGAGTTCTGAGGTGGCAGGATCGCCTGAGCCTAGGAGGTCGAGGCTGCTGTAAGCAGCACTCCAACCTGGGCAACAGAGCAAAACCCTATCTCAAAAAATAAATAAATAGGCTGGGCACGGTGGCTCACGCCTGTAATCCCAGCATTTTGGGAGGCCAAGGCAGCCGAATCACGTGAAGTTAGGAGTTTGAGACCAGCCTGGCCAACATGGTGAAACCCCGTTTCTAACAAAAATACAAAAAAATTAGCCGGGTGTCAGGGTGCACGTCTGTAATCCCAGCTACTCAGGAGGCTGAGGTGGGAGAATCGCTTGAACCTGGGAGGCAAAGGCTGCAGTGAACCAAGGTCACACCACTGCACTCCAGCCTGGGCAACAGAGTGAGACCCTATCTCAAAAAACAATACAGAAATAGTAAATTAACAAGCAATTCTGACTCTCATATGACCAAACTACACAATCTACTACCCCTCCTTTATTGTCTACCAACCTCCAGAGATCAATGGCATCTTCTCCCTCATTTCTTAACATTTCCTGGCTGAGCACCTGAAGAACAGATTTGCCATTTACTGAAAGGGGGAAGATGGAGGACGGAACAGGTTTGGGGGAATCAGAGACCAAGAGTTGAATTTAGGAACATTTTAAGATGCCTATGAGACACGCAAGTAGAGACACCATGTCAGCAGCAGCTGGATGCACCAGAATGCAACTCATAGAAGAGGCCAAGGCTGTGAAGCACAAATGTGGACATCCTCAGCATAAAGATGGTATTTAAAGCCTTGACACTGGATGAGATCACTGAGAGATTGAGGGTAGTCAAAAAGAGAGGAGGTGGCCAGGTGCAGTGGCTCATGCCCGTAATCCCAGCACTTTGGGAAGCTGAGGTTGGTGGATTACCTAAGGTCAGGAGTTCGAGACCAGCCTGGCCAACATGGTGAAACCCCATCTCTACTAAAAATAACAAAAAATTAGCTAGGTGTGGTGACGGGAGCCTCTAATCCCAGCTACTCAGGTGGCTGAGACAGGAGAATTGCTTGAACCCAGGAGGCGGAGGTTGCAATAAGCCGAGATTGCGCTATTGTACTCCAGCCTGGGTGACAAGTGCAAGACTTCATTTCAAAAAAAAAAAAAAGGCCGGGCGCGGTGGCTCAAGCCTGTAATCCCAGCACTTTGGGAGGCCGAGACGGGCGGATCACGAGGTCAGGAGATCGAGACCATCCTGGCGAACACGGTGAAACCCCGTCTCTACTAAAAAATACAAAAAACTAGCCGGGCGAGGTGGCGGGCGCCTGTAGTCCCAGCTACTCGGGAGGCTGAGGCAGGAGAACGGCGTCAACCCGGGAGGCGGAGCTTGCAGTGAGCTGAGATCCGGCCACTGCACTCCAGCCTGGGCGACAGAGTGAGACCCTGTCTCAAAAAAAAAAAAAAAAAGCTTGAGTGGAGAGGATGCATGACAGAATAAGAAATTGAAGACAGACAGCTAACACCAGGAGTTCTGTTATAAAAAGAAGGAAATACATAGGAGAAATAAAAGCATGTTTGTAGGCTGATGAAGATGGAGAAAGGGGAGAATTGCTACAGTAATGTTCTGGAGGAGATGGGAAGAGTCTAGTCCCAAAGTGGAATGACATCTCACACTACTTTCCAGACACAATTCTAGACTTTATAAAAAGGGCAATGTGGAGGCAAACAAACATGTATGTCATTTCATACTTGGTGTCTAAAAAACAGAAACATATGAAAAGTATAAACAGAAAAACACCGACGCTGAAACATTAAAATGGCGCACTGTCACTCCACTAAAGACATGGAAATGAAAACAGTAACGACATTACCATTTTTTCTTGCCCTCGGTTGGCAAAGACTGAAAACTGGTAATACCAGTATGAGAAACAGAAACTCTTTTTGGCTTTTGTTTGTTTCTTATCATTTAACTTGAAGAAACTGAGCGATTCTCATCATTTAACCTGAAGAAACGCTGAGGATTCACTGAGCGAATGAACTGGGACAACATTTTGAAGGACAATATGACAATATCTAGCCAACTGTAAATGCAGAGGAACTTTGACTCAGCAACTTCACATCTAGGCATTTTGTCCCACAGTTATACTGGCATAAACTCACATTTGCCAATAAACTGAAAGTAAATGTCCATTAACAGGAGATCAGCTAATCATGGTAATCATATTACACAACTGTTAAAAAGAACAAGTAAGCTCTTTACTGATACAGAAGTAGTGAATATATCCAAGATATGTTGCTAGTTACAAAGTGCACAGCAGTGCGTATTATAAGAAATAAAGACAAAAAAATACAATTACATGGACCTATGCATTTAGTAGTTAGTCACGTGGCTACTGAGCATTTGAAATGTGGCTAATGTGACCGAAGAACTGAATTTTCCATTTTAATTAAAGTTAATTAAATTTAAAAGTGAAGAAGTACAAAACATTTTTCTCTTAAACACTTTATTCTCTTGGTAGGACTACATTTCACTTTAACCACTGCATGGTATAAGATGCTGCTGTACTGAAGCCCGTGTCAGTGTGCATCACCCCCCCAGACTGCAAAGAAACATGTCTGCAATCTCATCAGTGTCAATGGACTGATTCTGTTTGAATAATTTGTTTTCAACACATGGCTGTAACACTGTTAAGTGTTTATTTGAATAGTTTCTGAAAACAGTACAAGTTACGGTGATCTGTTTAAATTGTAATTGGTAATTATCTTGGTCCATTTTCTGCAGCTGTAACAGAATACCAGAGAAGAGACTAGGTAATATATAAAGAAATTTATTTCTCACAGTTCTGGGGCTGGGAAGAACAAGAGCTTGGCATTGGCAACTGGCAAGGGTTGTCCCCACCGGGGAAGAGTAGAAAGGCAAAAAAACAGCCTCTGAGAGAGAGGCTGTCTTTTATAACAAAGCCACCCCTGAAATCAGTAACCTACTTCTGAGATAACAGCATTAATCCATTCATTAGGGTGGAGCCCTCATGACCTAATCACCTTTTACATTTCCCACCTCTCAACACTGTTGCATTGGCAATTAACATTCCAACATGAGTTTTGGGGTGGACATTCAAGTCATAGCAGTAATTAAGTTGAAATATTTAGTATTTTAATTATAGCATAATTATTTTTCTAGTTTGAAAAATAAGTACGAACAATTTTTAAAATTTAAAACAAAGGTATACTTAGATTTTCAGTTGCGTGGGGAGTTCTAAGTTTAACTCTGACTTCTCCAAAACTTAACCGCCAACAGCCTACTGTTGACTGGAGGCCTTATTGACAACAGGTAACACATATTTTGTATGTTATGTATATTACATACGGTATTTTTACAATAGTGTAAGCTGGAGAAAAAATGATAAGAAAATAATAAAAAATACATATTTATTGGTTAAGTGGAAATGAATCATCATAAAGGTGTTGACTTCATACTTGGTGTCTAAAAAACAAACATATAAAAGATATGCAGGGAGACCTTCATGATGATCCGCTTCCACTTAATAGTAAAGGTCTTCGTGTCACTAGCCCTCACATTGGACTAGGCTGTGTAGGAGAAAGGGCTGGTTTTGCTGTCTCAAGGGTGACAGAAGTGGAAGAAAATCCAGGCATAAGCGAACCCACAAAGTTGAAACTCATGTTGTTCGAGAGTCAACTGTAATTAGTCACTTGTATCAGGACTAAATATCCAACAAAAAAATGTTTTATGATTTTGAACAGAATCTGGGCTTTAGCTTTGGCCAGTTATAAAAAAGCCTGGAAAGAAAGAGGCTGAGGAGAGAGAAAGAGAGAAATGAAAAGAAAAAAGAAAATTATTTTCAGATGAAGAGAAGGTTAACAGGTTATGTGAGTTGAGGAAATTGTTAAGAATATTGTGCGATTTAAAAAGATATCTTAATTAAAAGGTTATAGATGTTTTCCAAAAAGTGAATTTTCAACTAAGTGACCAACCAATTGTCCACAGACCCTTCTACTAGTATCCAGGTTCAAAGCTGTAAAAAATTACAAGCACTTGTCTTTAGCTTTATCTGTGTAATGCAATGAGAGACTGACCAATCACCAATTTAGGTGTGTTTTGTCTCAAAGATTACCCGAATTTACAAAGAGATGATATCAATTCAAAGCCTTAAAACTGAACCTGTGGCATGGATGTTTTTTAACTTTTTTTTTTTTTTTTTGAGATAGGGTCTCTGTCACCTAGGCTGGAGTGCAGTGGCGTGATCACGGCTCAGTGCAGCCTCTACCACCCAGGCCCCAGTGATCCTCCCACCTCAAGCCTCCGGAGTAGCTGGGACCAACAGGCATATGCCACCACACCCAGTTAATCTAATTTTTTGTAAAGAGTCGCCCCCATATGTTGCCCATGCTGGTCTCGAACTCCCGGGCTCAAGCCATTCTCCCACCTTGGCTTCCCAAACTGCTGGGATTACAGGCGTGAGCCCCTGCGCCCCAGTATTTTATGTCTGACAGAAGAATTTCAGCTAGATATGAAAACATTAGTTTTTTGGGGTTTTTTTTCCCCCTGAGACAGGGTCTCACAATGTTGCCCAGGCTGAAGTGCAGTGGCACAATCATGGCTCACTGCAGCTTCAACTTCCCGTGCTTAGGTGATTCTTCCATCTCAGCCTCCAGCGCAGCTGGGACTACAGGTGTGTGTCACCATGCCCAGCTAATTTTTTTTTTTGTAGTAACGGGGTGCCCCTACGTTGCCCAGGCTGATCCTGAACTCCTAGGCTCAAGCTGTCCTCCTGCTTCGGCCTCCCAAACTGCTGGTATTACAGGTGTGAGTCACTGTGCCCAGCCTAAAAATCAGTTTCTATCATGACAGATGGTGTCATTTTATAAGGCAAAAAATCTGAATGTAATGGGATTTTACAACAAGAGAGTGCTATTTCCCTCACTGATTCATTCCCCTGTATAACACACATTGAAAATTCTTGTGTTCGGTTTTCTGAAGCATAATCCATGAACAGTACCATGAATATAACTGTTAAAATTGTTCAGTATGTACAAATGCTATCAACTGCCAGTTTAGAGAACTGTTAAAAGAAATAGCAGACAGTGAACGTAATGATGCTGTGTTTTTGCCACTGCTCCCTGGCTGAGTTGGAGAAGAGTCGTATAAAGGCTTACTGTACTATTAATTGCAACTGAAGATTTTCTTGAGGAACAAGATGATTGCCTGCCAACCATTTAATAACCAAAAACAAAAATGCCAATGTGATGTACATTTTTTCACCGTATCACACTTTGAGAACCACAGCTATTCAGACATTTATAAAAACAAAAACAAAAATTGCTGCCACAGGCAGTAACAAAAATAATGATGTGTAAACATCAGACAAATGTATATGTTTCCTTTTTTATTGAGACGGAGTCTCACTCTGTCGCCCAGGTTGGAATGCAGTGGTGTGATCTTGGCTCTACTAATATATATATTATTTTTTAGTAGAGATGGGGTTTTACCATGTTAGTCAGGTGGTTCTCAAACTCCTGACCTCAAGTGATCCACCTAGCTTGGCCTCCCAATTTGCTGGGATTACAGGCATGAGCCACCGCGCCTGGCCCATGTTTCCATGTATATGAAGCTGAAGAACAGGCAAAATAAACTCATAGTTATAAAGGGCATACTGGTCGTTATCCAGGAAAATGGGGGCTGTCCTGACTGTGTGAAAGCTGATCACACGAATTGGGTCACTCTTGTCATATCCAACTAAACAATCAAGAAGGGAAGAGGGAAAGGCACTCAGGACACATAAGTTTGCTCCTAGAATGGAATTCTCTGCCAGTCGGTATGCTGAAACTGCCGGTGGTAACCTGAGACCAGTCTGATCCACAGATGCTGAGGTAACTTGTTGCAATTCTAGGATTAATTTTGCCCGTCACCATGGCCCACTCCGTAGGACCTGCTGCCTCCCCAGAACCTTAGCAGAACCAACGAACTTTCTCAAAGAGCGACACATATAACAATTCTCTTTTTTTATAAAACCTCCAGCTTTCTCCTTGCTCTTTGGACATACAGAAGACCACCTGGAACTGCCACTCTTTCTTCCCAAATAAACTGGCAAATTTAGAGATTCATCTCCAAATTTTTATTTTGACTTCAACAACTGGGAAGATTAATACAGGGGGAGGATACATTTGGGCTGTACACTTAAGATTAGCGCACTTTTACTGGATATCTGTTATTCCTGAATAATTTGTAAAAACTTTTTCTAAGCAAATTGATTGTTTTTCAGTAGGACACCAATCTAAAAAAAAATGACTTTTTTTTTTCCTCAAAATCAACCACGTAACTTTGCTTAATTTCAATGACTTAGCAGAAAATCTTTTGAAAGCCAAATTCAGAAGAGAGACAGACTACAAGGTCATTTCATAATACGGAAAACTAGAAAAATTCCCTACTAGACTGACAAGTGCAAGGAGTCTAGAGATGCAGCACCCAGACATCTGCATCTCCCCCTCCAACTCCGACCAAAAACACCCTCTATACCTCCACTTCAATTTCATGACCGTGATCTTAAAAACATATTTAACGTCAGCATGAAGTATAAAAACAGTTTAACCAGAACCTGCTATTACTGATAGTGAAGTCTCGGTAAACGAAGCATTGATAATATGCCGAGATAGGATTAGTATGTGGATTCAGACTTCACAGATACCAAAATCTAAAGGACACGGGTGCACATGTATGTCAAACTCATTAAATGGAATGCATTTAAACATGTGCCATTTTTGTTGTATAGCAATTATACCTAAATAAAACTTTTTAAAAACATAACAAATTGAAAGCCTTGAAACCTCCAGAGAGCGCTATGTAAACATTCTTTAAAGCAAAAAAAACAAAACAAAAAAAATCTCTGCACGGTGAGGGAGGAGAGTGGATACAAACAGCAAATTCAAAGCCACTCTTAAGACCGTAAAAAGTTGGCTAGTTCGTTTGGGAAGCGATTTAGCAGTCCCCTAAAATACAACACGTCCTCGAAAGCCACGAATCCACACGAAGCTTCAAAAGAGAAGCCCTTGACAAAGCCGGGCCGGACCGGCCCTGAGGACAGCCAGCAACGCTACTTCACCACCCCGCTCCATGGGACTGCGGCGGCCGCGCTGCCCACAGGACCGCAAGTCCCGCCACAGCCAGGACAGACAGACAGACACCCCAGAGAGGCCGGCTTTCCCCGCTCTGCGAACAAAACAGCGCGAACCGGCGAAGCCACTGAACTGCCGTGAACCACAGTGCGCCCCAGCGCCCCGCTCCCTCCACGCCCCGCCGAGCCAACCCCGAGGGCCGAGCGGAGCCCTGCCAGCCCACCGCCGTCCCTCCCCGGCGCGGGGCCACGGACAAAGAGCTCCTCCGCTCCTTTCGCCCACAAATTACCGCTCCGTGAAGGCCGCGCCGCTCAGTAGCATGAACCGACGCCTGAATCTCCGCAGCATTTACAAATGAGCCGCCACAATCACCGCCTCCGCCGGAGCCCCGCCCCCGTGCCGAGGGCCTGTGGGAAGTGAGGCTCTCACCCGCGTCTCTGCGCTAGAGCACAGGCACCGCTGAGCCCAGGGAAACTACAACTCCCAGTGACGCCACAGCGATGGGCGTTGCCCGGCGGGGGACGGACGGCGCGCCGGCTTCCGACTAGCGGCGGGCCAGTGGTGGCGTAGGCGGGCGGCGCGGCGGGACGGAAAACCGTTTCCGGGAAACACCTTCCGTGGTGGACGTCGCTCCGGGCGCCGACGCTTAGAAAACTAAGGGGAGCGCCTAAGGGAGCGATGGATCTCCCTGTTCCCAGCAAAGCAGGGAGCACAGAGGCTCAAAGCTAACCTAGAGCCCGACGCTTTAGGAGGCGTTTTGGGGTTTTGTTTTGTTTTTTTCTATTTGCCTATGGTCTATTTTGTCGTTTTTTTTTGGTTTGGTTTTTTTCTTTGTTTTTCGCTTTGGCTGAGTGTGACTTAGTAAAGGAGAAAAGGGGCAGTCACTACACCATTTCGTAAGACGAAGATAACCCTGTAAGAATTCACTCCAAAATAGGCATCGCTCATCGCTCCTCAAATGGCTGATCGGTGGTTTGGCAGAGTGTGTCCATTAGATTCGGAAACTAGTTTGAATACTGACAGTGCAGAATTAAAGAAATTTGTTTTGTTTTGTTTTAACTGCCACGGCCCTTTCATCTAGGAAGTTAAAGCACGGTGAGTTACCGCAGTTCTACATACCTGGCTTCTGTGTCTGATTAAACAGCAGGGCCCAGTAAAATGTTTAAAGAAATCCAAAAAAAAAAAAAA
>NW_012106586.1:1735316-1742711 GCF_000951045.1 Mandrillus leucophaeus
TCTTCAAAAGAAAAAGAGTGGGGGAGGATGTCAGGCCTTGAGCCCAAGCCAAGCCATCACATCCCCTGTGACTTGCACTTAATACGCCCAGATGGCCTGAAGTAACTGAAGAATCACAAAAGAAGTGCAAATGCCCTGCCTCGCCTTAAGCGATGATATTACCTTGTGAAATTCCCTTTCCTGCCTTATCCTGGCTCAAAAAGCTCCCCCACTGAGCACCTTGTGACCCCCACTCCTGCCCACCAGAGAACCCCCCTTTGACTGTAATTTTCCTTTACCCACCCAAATCCTATAAAACGGCCCCACCCTTATCTCCCTTCCCTGACTCTCTTTTTGGACTCAGCCCGCCTGCACCCAGGTGAAATAAACAGCCATGTTGCTCACACAAAGCCTGTTTGGTGGTCTCTTCACACGGATGCACGTGACATTTTGGTGCCGTGACTCGGATCAGGGGACTTCCTTTGGGAGATCAATCCCCTGTCCTCCTGCTCTTTGCTCCGTGAGAAAGATCCACCTATGACCTCTGGTCATCAGACCAACCAGCCTAAGGAACATCTCACCAATTTTAAATGGGGTAAGAGGCCTCTTTTTACTTTCTTCTCCAACCTCTCTCACTACCGCTCGACCTCTTTCTCCTTTCAGTCTTGGCGCCCCCCTTCAATCTCTCCCTTCTCTTAATTTCAATTCCTTTCATTTTGTGGTAGAGACAAAGGAGACACGTTTTATCCGTGGAACCCAAAACGCCGGCGCCGGTTACGGACTGGGGAAGGCAGCCTTCCCTTGGTGTTTAATCATTGCAGGGACGCCTCTCTGATTACTCACCCATGTTTCAGGGGTGTCTGACCACACTGCGGGGACGCCTGCCTTGGTCCTTCACCCTAAGCGGCAAGTCCCGCTTTTCTGGGGGAGGGGCAAGCACCCCAACCCCTACCCTCCCTGTCTCTACCCCTTCTCTGGTTTTCTTGGGGAGGGGCAAGGACCCCGACCTCTTCTCTCCCTGTCTCTAACCCTTCTCTGCTTTTCTGGGGGAGGGGCAAGAACCCCGACCTCTTATTTTTGCGACCCAACCTCTTATTTTTGCTCCCCGACCTTATTTTTGCGACCCAACCTCCTATTTTTGTGCCCCAATACCTTATTTCTGCTCCCCGACCCCTTTCTTGCTTTTCTGGAGGGCAAAAATCCACGAACTCTTTCTGTGTCTCTACTCTCTCTTCTCTGGGCTTCCCTCCTTCATTCACCATGGGCAACCTTCCACCCTCCATTCTTCCTTCTCCGTAGCCTGTGTTCTCAAGAACTTAAAACCTCTTCAACTCACACCTGATCTAAAACCTAAATGCCTTATTTTCTTCTACAATGGCGCTTAACCCCAATACAAACTCAACAGTAGTTCCAAATAGTCAGAAAACGGCACTTTCAATTTTTCCATCCTACCAGATCTAAATAATTGTCGTAAAATGGGCAACTGGTCTGAGGTGCCTGACGTCCAGACATTCTTTTACACATCGGTCCCTCCCTAGTCTCTGTTCCCAATGCAACTCGTCCCAAATCTTCCTTCTTTCCCTCCCGCCTGTCCCCTCAGTCCCAACCCCAAGCGTCGCTGAGTCTTTCCAGTCTTCCTTTCTATAGACCCATCTGACCTCTCCCCTCCTCGCCAATTTTTCCTGTCTCTGCTCCCCCACTCTATAATCCTTCTACCACCTCCCCTCCTCACACCTGGTCTGGCTTACAGTTTCATTCCTCGACTAGCCCGCCCCGACCTGCCCAGAAATTTCCTCTTAAAAAGTGGCTAGAGCTAAAGGCCTAGTCAAGGTTAATGTTCCTTTTTCTTTATCCGACCTCTCCCACATCAGTTAGCGTTTAGGTTCTTTTTCATCAAATACGAAAAACTTAGCCCAGTTCATGGCCCGTTTAGCAGCAACCCTGAGATGCTTTTCAGCCCTAGACCCTGAAAGGTCAGAAGGCCGTCTTATTCTCAATATGCATTTTATTTTATTACCCAATCTGCTCCCGACATTAAATAAACCCCCCAAATTCCGGCCCTCAAACCCCACAACAGGACATAATGAACCTTACCTTCAAGGTGTGCAATAATAGAGTAGAGGCAGCCAAGTAGCAGCTTATTTCTGAGTTGCAATTCCTTGCCTCCACTGTGAGACAAACCCCAGCCACATCTCCAGCACACAATTCCGAATGCCTGAACCGCAGCTGCCACGGGTTCCTCCAGAACCTCCTCCCCCAGGAGCTTGCTACAAGTGCCGGAAAGCTGGCCACTGGGCCAAGGAATGCCCGCAGCCCGGGATTCCTCCCAAGCCGTGTCCCATCTGAGCGTGTTCCCTCTGAGCGGGACCCCACTGGAAATCGGACTGGCCAACCTGCCAGGCAGCCACTCCCAGAGTCCCTGGAGCTCTGGCTCAAGGCTCTCTGACTGACTCCTTCCCATTTCTTCTCGGCTTAGCAGCTGAAGACTGACGCTGCCCCATCGCCTTGGAAGCCTCCTGGACCATCACAGATGCTTTGAGTAACTCTTAAGTCCTTCTGCTTCTTAATCAATACGGAGGCTACCCAATCCACATTACCTTCTTTTCAAGGGTCTGTTTCCCTTGCCTCCATAACTGTTGTGGGTATTGATGGTCAGGCTTCTAAACCTCTTAAAACTCCCCAACTCTGGTGCCAACTTGGACAACATTCTTTTATGCACTCCTTTTTAGTTATCCCCACCTGCCCAGCTCCCTTATTAGGTCGAGACATTTTAATTAAATTATCTGCTTCCCTGACTATTCCTAGGCTACAACCACACCTCATTGCCACCTTTTCCCCCAGTTCAAAGCCTCCTTCACATCCTCCTCTTGTACTCCCCCACCTTAACCCACAAGCATAGGATACCTCTACTCCCTCCTTGGTGACTGATCATGCACCCCTTACCATCTCATTAAACCCAATCACCCTTACCCCACTGAACGCCAATATCCCACCCCGCAGCACGCTTTAAAAGGATTAAAGCCTGTTATCACCTGCTTGCTACAGCGTGGCCTTTTAAAGCCTGTAAACTCCCCTTACAATTCCATTTTACCTGTCCTAAAACCAGACAAGCCTTACAGCCTTACAAGATCCGCACCTTATCAACCAAATTGTCTTACTTATCCACCCCGTGGTGCCAAACCCATATCCTCTCCTATCCTCAATACCTCCCTCCACAACCCATTATTCTGTTCTGGATCTCAAACATACTTTCTTTACTATTCCTTTGCACCCTTCATCCCAGCCTCTTGGCTTTCACTTGGACTGACCTTGACACCCATCAGGTTCAGCAAATTACCTGGGCTGTACTGCTGCAAGGCTTCACAGACAGCTCCCATCACTTCAGTTAAGCCCCAATTTTCTCATCTGTTACCTATCTCGGCATAATTATCATAAAAACACACGTGCTCTCCCTGCTGATCGTGTCCGGCTAATCTCCCAAACCCCAATCCCTTCTACAAAACAACTCCTTTCCTTCCTAGGCATGGTTAGTGCAGTCAGAATTCTTACACAAGAGCCGGGACCGCGTCACGTAGCCTTTCTGTCCGAACAACTTGACCTTACTGTTTCAGCCCAGCCCTCACGTCTGCGCGCAGCAGCTGCCACCGCTTTAATACTGTTAGAGGCCCTAAAAATCACAAACTATGCTCAACTCTCTACAGTTCTCATAACTTACACAATCTATTTTCTTCCCCCAACCATCGCTCAGGAGAATGCTTAGGCTGATAAATTAGCTAAAAAAGCAGCTAGCTTCCAACTTCTATCCCTCACGGCAGTTTTCCTCCTTCACATCGGCCGAGTTACTCCCACCTGCTCCCCTGCTGAAACTTCCACCTATCAATCTCTTCCCACACAAGGCAAATGGTTCTTTGACCAAGGAAAATATCTGCTTCCAGCCTCACAGTCCCGTTCTATTCTGTGGTCATTTCATAACCTCTTCCACGTAGGTTACAAGCCGCTAGCCCGTCTCTTAGAACCTCTCATTTCCTTTCCATCATGGAAATCTATCCTCAAGGAGATCCCTTCTCAGTGTTCCATCTGCTGTTCTACTGCCCCTCAGGGACTGTGCAGGCCCCTCCCTTCCCTACACATCAAGCTCGAGGATTTGCCCCTGCCCAGGACTGGCAAATTGACTTTACTCACATGCCCCGAGTCAGGAAACTAAAATATCTCTTAGCCTGGGTAGACACTTTCACTGGATGGGTAGAGGCCTTTCCCACAGGGTCTGAGAAGGCCACCGCGGTCATTTCAGACATCATTCCTCGGTTTGGCCTTCACACCTCTATACAGTCTGATAACGGACCAGCCTTTACTAGTCAAATCACCCAAGCAGTTTCTCAGGCTCTTGATATTCAGTGAAACCTTTATATCCTTTATCGTCCTCAATCTTCAGGAAAGGTAGAACAGACTAATGGTCTTTTAAAAACACACCTCACCAAGCTCAGTCACCAGCTTAAAAAGGACTAGACAATACTTTTACCACTTTCCCTCCTCAGAATTCAGGCCTGTCCTCGGAATGCTACAGGTTACAGCCCATTTGAGCTCCTGTGTGGACACTCCTTTTTATTAGGTCCCAGTCTCATTCCAGACACCAGACCAACTTAGACTGCACCCCAAAAAACTTTCATCCCTACTGTCTTCTGTCTAGTCACACTCCTATTCACCACATTCTCAACTACTCATAAATGCCCTGCTCGTGTTTACACTGCCGGTTTACACTGTTTCTCCAAGCCATCACAGCTGATATCTCCTAGTCCTAGGTCCTCCCAATTCCTTCAATACCAGTTTTTTCTCCTTCTCTTACCTTGTGTCTTCCATTTAGTTTTTCAATTCATACAAAACCGTACCCAGGCCATCACCAATACAAATGTTTCTTCTAACGACCCCACAGTATCATCCCTTACCACAAAATCTTCCTTCAGCGTAATCTCTCCCACTCTAGGTTCCTACACCGCCCCTAATCCCGCTTGAAGCAGCCCTGAGAAACATCGCCCATTCTTTCTCCATACCACCCCCCAAAAAATGTTCGCCCCCCCAACACTTCACACTATTTTGTTTTATTTTTCTTATTAATATAAGGCAGGAATGTCAGGCCTCTGAGCTCAAGCCAAGTCATCGCATCCCCTGTGACTTGCACGTGTATGCCCAAATGGCCTGAAGTAACTGAAGAATCACAAAAGAAGTGCAAATGTCCTGCCCCGCCTTAACCGATGACATTCCACCACAAAAGAAGTGAAAATGGCCGGTCCTTGCCTTAAGCGATGATATTATCTTGTGAAATTCCTTTTCCTGGCTCATCCTGGCTCAAAAAGCTCCCCCACTGAGCACCTTGTGACCCCCACTCCTGCCTGCCAGAGAACAACCCCCCCTTGACTATAATTTTCCTTTACCCACCCAAATCCTATAAAACGGCCCCACCCTTATCTCCCTTCTCTGATTCTTTTCGAACTCAGCCCGCCTGCACCCAGGTGAAATAAACAGCCATGTTGCTCACACAAAACCTGTTTGGTGGTCTCTTCACACGGACACGCGTGACAGAGGACATCAGGGCTAGCCTCGCCAAGGGATGATCCCTGTAGGAGACTGGTCAGAGTGGTGGGAGAAACTATAGGGAAAGGAGCAGGCCTTCTGAGAAGTCGGAAGGCTCTGCATAGGTTCGGGGGAGAATAAGCTGAAGGCAGCTGTTCTCCCACCCTGAGGCAGAGGCAAGGAGTAGGTACCAGGAAGCACGGGGGAATTTATCCTAAACAGGCTTGTTTACTTACATTGACCAGCAGCTGACCTTTGGTCATCCAGGGGAACAATAACGTTAATTACCCGCAGACTGTGTTTGCTCCAGGCTTTCAGCATTTGTCTGTACTGAATGAAAGCAAGCAGCTCCAGCTGTTCCCCTGGTCGCTCTCTGGCCACCAGCGCCGAGCAGTCCCCCAGCTGCTGTTAAACTGCATACCTGCGTCTGAGGACTCGTTTCATCCATCGCTCGGCCACGGTCTGTGGGACAGACCCGGCAGCCGGTGCCCCGTGTGAGGAATGCTGCCACGGATCACGACGGTGAAGAGATAGCGCGGTAATTGGTGCCCGCTCAGGATTTCCACGTTTGAGGGAATTTTCAACCTAGGCTTTCATCTTGCGACAACAGTTATCAGCTCAACAGCAACACTAAATGTAAGTATTGAAACAGCTGCTTAAAGCTAGCGGAGCCTCGGTCTTGGAGGCTCAATTAAGGGGCCTAATGCAAACTTGTTTTCAATAACCCATGGTTCCTGGAAGAAGGCATGTTAGACCAAGAGCTCTGGGAGCAAGTGTGGGGAAATCTTAAACGACATCACGCACAAGGGCAACGGGTCCCAGTAACATCTGTAACGTTATGGGCCTTAGTCAGGGCTGCTTTGGCCCCACTCTGCACAGAAGAGCCTAAAAAGGAAAGGGAAGAGGAACCATCACCTACCTTCCCACCTCCTCCTCCCTCAGCCCCACTGTCACTGGGTAAAGGTGCCACAGAGGAGACAGAGGTTCCCTGAGCCCCCTCCCCCAATACATTGGAATAAAAGACAAGGGATACACGGCAGTTATGGGACCCTGTCTTAGGCAAGCGGCATTAGAAGGGGAACTCTTGGCCTGCCTTGTGTTGCAAGATCCACAAGGCAATCAGGCATATGAGCCCATCACTTTCAACACCTATAAAGAGATAAGAAAAACCATTAGAGGAAACAGCTGCTAGCCTATTTACAAAAGGGTTAATTGAGGCCATAGCAGACAACGTCCATATGACCCCATGGGTCTGGTCAGTGCTCGCTCAAACAACTACAGAGGCCAGTCAGTACCTCCTCTGGAGGGCAGAATATGATGAGTTTTGTGAACGACAAGCCAACCAGAATCAATTGGCTGGGCAAAACACATGGGTCACTCAGAAACAGAAAATTGTTGGCACTGGAGAAGTGCACATAGCCAAGCAGAGTGCACGCCCTCTAACATGTCGCGATTTGGAAGGAAGAAAAGCAACTATACAACCTCTAATCATGCCCATCCCTGTTCATCTTTGGGAATGGCTATTAGCCCAATCGGAGGGGGGGAGTGGGGGTCACTATGCAGAGCCCTCTCTAATAGTGGCCACTGTTGTAATTCCTGCCCTACCCCTGACATGACTGTCTCAAGATCCAATTCAGTTAGAACAGTGACCTTTCAAAGGGAGAGAAATTACAACAAACCCATGTATTAATTGAGGAACAATTAAAAGCTGACCATATAGAACCAGCAAACAGCCCTTGGAATTCACCCATTTTCGTCATTCCCAAAAAGTCTGGTAAATGGAGACTTTTGCGTGACTTACATGCTATCAATGCTAATTTGCAACCAGTGGGGCCCCTTCAACAGGGG
>NW_012106586.1:1747151-1748438 GCF_000951045.1 Mandrillus leucophaeus
GCAGTATTTGGTTTTTCTGTTCCTTTATTAATTCACTTAGGATAGTGGCCTCCAGTTGCGTCCATGTTGCTGCAAAGGACATGATTTCATTCTTTTTATGGCTTCATAGTATCCCATGGTGCATATGTACCACATTTTCTTTATCCAGTCCATGGTCGATGGGCACCTGAGTTGATTCCGTGTCTTTGGTATTGTGAATAGTGCTGTGATGAACATACTAGTGCATGTGTCTTTTTGGTAGAATGAGTTTTCTTTTGGATGTGTACCCAGTAATGGGATAGCTGGGTCGAATGGCAGTTCTGTTTTCAGCACTTCCAGAAATCTCCAAACTGCTTTCCACAGTGGTTCAACTAATTTACATTCCCACTGACAGTGTATAAGCATTTCCTTTTCAATACAGCCTTGCCAGCATCTGTTGTTCCTTGACTTTTTAATAATAACCATTCTGACAGGTGTAAGATGGGATCTCATTGTAGTTTTTTCACTTCTCTGATTAGTGATGTTGAGCTTTTTTTCATGTTTGTTGACCATTTGCACGTCTTCTATTGCATATTCTCTATTTATTGAGACCTTGTTCTCCTGGTTCTTCAGTTATTTTTCTATGTTTCCCTTCACTTTTTGTCAATGTTTAAGACAGTTTCTATTTAAAGTATTTGTCTAATAATTCCTATGTCTGTGCTTCCTTGGCTCAGGGACAGTTTCTGTTCATTTCTTTTTTCCTTTGAATAGGCCATTTTTTTACTTTTTTTTTTTTTTTGCATGCCTCAGTTTTTTGTTGAAGATTGGACATTGTGAACATTATGATGTGGTAACTCTAGGAATCAGTCTCTCTCCTCCCCTAGAATCTCTTGTTTCTTGGACAACCCTATAGAGTAGGTTGTAATGATGAAACGGTAAATTACCTTGCCCCCGAGCCCCTCGGTAATAAATTGTGGAGTCAGGAGTCAACGCCACCCTTTCCACTGTATTCTCTACGCTAGCCTTTCTATTATCATCTTATTCAGTATCCTAAAAATCTGAATCTTCCCCATTGCTTTATTCCCATTTCAGTGAATCTCAGATCTGTATCTCCAGCCCCCGCCTCTCTTGAATGGCGGATAAATATATTTCCAACTGCTTACAAACACTATCACGAATTTCAAACTCAGGAAGGCTTAAAGTAAATGTATTATCTTATTCTCCTGTTTGCCCAAACTTTCCCGAAATTTTTTTCTTTCCAACCCTTGTGAATCCCTTCCATTTCTCAGTTAAAGGACAGCACCATCCACCCACCTCTCCAAAGCCGAG
>NW_012106586.1:1750153-1752860 GCF_000951045.1 Mandrillus leucophaeus
GGTCTTGAATTCCTGACCTTGTGTGATCTGCCCACCTCGGCCTCCCAAAGTGCTGGGATTACAGGCATGAGCCACCACCCCTGGCCAGTAAAGAAGTTTCTAACAACAATGTTGGGTGCAAAGAGACTTTAAAAAAAAATCTTGGCATTTTGATGTAGGTAAATCTATTGCTGGTGCATTGAACTTACAACAAAAGATCCTGGAAACCTAATGGGTCTATACAACAAAGAGATTATCACATCTTCTACATTCTAGAATGCCCGACCAATGATGTTGAATAGATAGTAAAGGATTTCTAGCTTGAATCTTTGATGTGATAACAGCGGAGTAATACCATAATAGTTTTCACACTTGTATTTTTGGTTTCTTTAAAAACAGCAATAATTACATAGTAGTTTGATGGTTTTTCAAGCATTCTATAGGTTTTTATTACACTTTTTTTTTAAGATGTGATGACTCCATCACCCAGGCTGGAGGGCAGTGGCGCAATCACAACTCACTGTAGCCTCAACTTCCAGGGCTCAAGTGTTCCTCCTGCCTCAGCCTCCCAGGAAGCTGGGACCACAGGTGTGTGCCACCACAGCCAGCTAATTTTTTTATTTTTTTTGTAGAGATAGGGTTTTGCCATGTTGCCCAGGCTGTTGTTGAACTCCTGAGCTCAAGCAATCCACCTGCCTCAGCCTCCCAAAATGCCGGGATTACAGGCATGAGTCACTGTGCCTGGCATCTTCATCATTTCTGCAGGATAGTTTTGACAGATATAGAATTCATGGTTGCCAGTTTTCTTGTTTTCTTTCAGCACTTTATATCATCCCACTGCCTTCTGGCTTCCATGGTAATAAATTGGCTGTTAATCTTACGGAAGGTCCTTTGCATGTAGTGATTATTTCTGTCTAGCTGCTTTTAAGCTTCTCTGTCTTTGGCTTTCAACAGTTTGATTATTAATATAATACTATTGTGAACTCCTTGAGTATATCATACTTAAAGTTCATTGAGCTTATTGGAAATGTTACATTATGTCTTTTATCAAATTGGGACTTTGGGGCCACTGTTTCTTCAGTCACTCTGAACACTCTGCGTTCTTTTTACCCTCTTATTTCTGGGACTCCCATTATCCATGTGCTGGTACACTTGATGGTGTCTATAACTCTTTTGGACTTTGTTCTTCATTCTTTTACTTTCTACTCCTTAGACTTAATAATTTCCATTGTTTTCAAGTTTGCTCATTCCTTCTTTCACCTGCTCAAATCTGTTGTGCATCACTTGTGAATTTTTCATTTAAGTTATTGTACTTTTTAAACTTTTCTTTTCTTTTTTTTTTTTAAAGAGACAAGGTGTTGCTCTGTCACCCAGGCTGGAGTGCACGAGTGTGATCATAGCTCACTGCAGCCATGGACTCCTGGCCTCAAGTGATCCTTCTGCCTTAGCCTCCTGGGTAGCTAGGGTCACAGGCATGTGCCACCATGCCCAGTTAATTTTTTTGTAGAGATGGGGTCTTGCTATGTTGCCAAGGCAAACTGTAAGCCTCAAGTGATCCTCCTGCCTTGGTCTCCCAAGATGGTAGGTTTACAGGCACGAGCCACCATGCCTCATCCTATTGTACTTTTTAACTATACAATTTCTTTGGTTCTTTTCAGTTCCAAAATTTCTGTTTGGTTCCTTTATTAACAATCTTTATTTATTTATTTATTTATTTTTTTGAGGCGGAGTCTTCACTCTGTCGCCCAGGCTGGAGTGCAGTGGCACCATCTCAGCTCACTGCAAGCTCCGCCTCCTGGGTTCGCGCCATTCTCCTGCCTCAGCCTCCCGAGTAGCTGGGACTACAGGCACCCGCCACCGCGCCCGGCTAATTTTTTGTATTTTAGTAGAGACGGGGTTTCACCGTGTTAGCCAGGATGGCCTCGATCTCCTGACCTCGTGATCCGCCCGTCGCGGCCTCCCAAAGTGCAGGGATTACAGGCGTGAGCCACCGCGCCCGGCCTTTTTTTTTTTTTTTGAGACAAAGTCTCGTTCTGTCCCAGGCTGGAGTGCGGTGGCGCCATGTTGGTTCACTGCAACCTCCGCCTTCTGGGTTCAAGTGATTCTCCTGCCTCAGCTTCCAGAGTAGCTGGGATTACAGGCACAACGCCACTGTGCCCAGCTTATTTATTTATTTATTTATTTATTCATTTATTTATGAGACAGAGTTTTGTTCTTGTTGCCCAGGCTGGAGTGCAGTGGCACAATCTCGGCTCACTGCAGCCTCCACCTCCTGGATTCAAGCGATTATCTTGCCTCAGCCTCCCGAGTAGCTGGGATAACAGACGCCTGCCACCACGCCCAGCTAATTTTTGTATTTTTAGTAGAGACAAGGTTTCACCATGTTGGCCAGGCTGGTCTCAAACTCCTGATCTCTGATCTCCCTGCCTCGGCCTCCCAAAGTGCTGACATTGCAGGTGTAAGTTACCACTCCCAGCTGACTTTACAGGGTTTTTTTTTTTTTCTTTTTATGGAGTTTCTCTTGTTGCCCAGGCTGGAGTACAATGGCGCAGTTTCGGCTCACTGCAACCTCCTTCTCCTCCTGGGTCAAGCAATTCATTCTCCTGCCTCAGCCTCCCAAGTAGCTGGGATTACAGGTGCCTGCCACCACACCCGGCTAATTTTTGTATTTTTAGTAGAGACGAGGTTTCACCATTTTGGCCAGGCTGGTCACAAACTCCTCACCTCA
>NW_012106586.1:1754285-1777050 GCF_000951045.1 Mandrillus leucophaeus
TAGTGCAGCCAGCGCGCTCGGGAGGGATGTTGCGGTCGTTCCGCTCAGCCCCGCATCGCAGCCCACCGGTGCCGCCACTCACACCAAGTCTCCGGACCCCGGGCGGTGCGGTTCGCAGTAGAATGTGCTGTTTCTTGTTTCCTTTATGGCAAACGGCCTTCTTTCCTAAAGTTAGATTTCAAATTGTGCAAAAGTAAGGGGGTTTGGTGAGTAATCAGGAAGTACCATCTGACCCCGTATTGGGAACACCGTGATAGAAACAATGTGTTTGTTGAGGTCCAAAGTTGAAAACCTTTAACTCAGTCAAGTAATTCCTGGTGGGAGGGCCGAATGATTCCCCCAGGGGTTGAGTTGGTAGATGTCAGCTTCTAGAAAACCAAGGCGCTGCTAAATATTCAAGCCCAGGCACTTTCGATTCTGGACTGCTGCATGACAACAATTATATGACAATGTCCAAGCACAGTGCTTTGATAAAGGGGAAATTCGCCCTGAGTATGTGCATGTTGCAGATTCTACTGTAAGTCATAGGAGTGGAAATAAAAGTAGTACGTTTGTTGTTTAAGGGTTTAATAATCCCATTAGGGAGGTGCATTACTGATGTCATTTGGGTCCAAAATGCAAATAGTGTCAGAAGGCTTTTCTGTAATTCTGGACTTTAATGGATGCGTGTGAGAGTTTTTAGTAAGCAAGCTTTTATTGAATGCCCACTGTATATCAAAGGTGATCTTAGCGTGCGGTGACTCACACACTTTGGAAGGCGGAGGCTCTAGAATCAAGGCTACCCAGAAAGGGACTCCTTGCGGTTTTGCCAGTGCTAAAGACAAAGACCTGTGAAGCAGGAAGCCCCTTGATTCCACCTACACCAATGGTTTGTGGATAGAGCAGCCAGGAGTTTGTGAGGAGGCGTGCTGAGGGTTTCTTAGGAACCGGGGCTGCGCCCTGCTGTCTTTGGATGGAAGACACTCTGTGAATGCTATTTTGGGAAGAAGCTGAGAAGTGGGACAGGCTGGAGTGACTGCGGATTTGCCTTAGAGAATAACCAGCCCCTAGCCGGGTGTCTGCCACATCTCATGTCTACATAATGAGCGCTGATGAAAACATGAACTAACTGTGTTTAGAGAACACTTTGAAACAAGTAAGAACTGGTGGCGCATGTCGGTTAGGAGCTGTTAACCCAGAAGGGGCCTGGCTTTTTAGAGAGACTAGAGATGAATCTGTGGGAAGAGAGAAGTCAAGGCCTGACTTGAGATTTCACGAAACCCAAAGTGTGTCTTTCCATACCTTCCACGCAGCCACAGGTGCTAAGAGCAGACTGCAGATTGATGTTTAGTATGTTTTTACTCTGGGCCGGGCACGGCAGCTCACACCTATAACCCCAGCACTCTGGGAGGCTGAGGCAGGAGGATCGCCTGAGCCCAGGACTTTGTGACCAGCCTGGGCAACATAGTAAGACCTGACTCCAAAAATTAGCTGGGCATGGTGGTGCAGGCCTGGGGTCCCAGCTACTAAGGAGCCCGGGGTGAAAGGATTGCTGGGAGGGAGGTTGAGGTTGCAGTGAGCTGTGACAGCGACCGCACCACTGCACTCCAGCCTGGGATACACAGCCACACCCTGCCTCCAGTAAAATAAAATGTTTATACTTTGATTTCACAACTGTGTGTATGTACTTAATGCCACTGAACTGTACACTTAAAATGGTTAAGATGGTAAATTTTATCTTCTGCATGTTTTACCACAATGTTTAAAAGGCTAAAAAATGTTAATACTCCTTGATTCACTAATTCCACTTCTGGCCATCAACTCTAGGGAAACTATGACAGAGATGTGGCCAAAAAATATATGTACAAACATTTTAATTAAAGTGTATTTCAAATAGTGAACACTTAAGTAACCAAGTATCTGATGACTTGGGGAAGGATGAAATAAATGCAAAGCTTATGTAACCACTAAAAACACCTTCAAAGAATATTTACTGACATAGGGAGAATATCACTGAAAGCTAAATAAGCTGTGAAGGTGAAAGTCCTATTTAAAAAGTAAAATAAGAGCAACTGGCTATAACATTGAATATAGAATAGTAATAATTTAGAAAATACAATGATACAAGAAAGAATAATACCAGAAAAAATATTAAAATATCAACAGTGGGGGCCAGGTGCGGCGGCTCACGACTGTAATCCCAGCACTTTGGGAGGCAGAGGTGGGTGGATCACTTGAGCCAGGAGTTCGAGACCAGCTTGGCCAACGTGGTGAAACCCTATCTCTACTAAAAATACAACAATTAGGTGGGCATGGTGGCGCGTGCCTGTAGTCCCAGCTACTTGGAGGCTGAGGCACAAGAATTACTTGAACCTGGGAGGCAGAGGTTGCAGTGAGCTGAGATCGTGCCACTGCACTCCAGCCTGGGTGACAGAGCGGGACTGGCTCAAAAAACAAACAAAATCAACAGTGGGGTTATTTCTGGATGGAGGGATCAGGTGCTTTTTTTAAAAAAAAACTTTATTGATATGTACAACTATTATATATCCAAAAAGTACTATTTAAAAATGTATTGGGGTACAATTTACATACCATTAAATTTACTCATTTTAATTGTACAATTCAATAATTTTTTTTATAATTTTTTTTTTTTTTTGAGATAGGGTCTCTGTCACCCAGGCTGGAGTGCAGTGGCGTGATCACAGCTCACTGCAACCTTGACCTCCCAGCCTTAACTGATCCTCCCACCTAAGTCTCCTGAGTAGCTGGGACCATCGGCATGTACCACCATGCACAGCTAAGTTTTGTACTTTTTGTAGAGATAAGGTTTTGCCATGTTGACCAGGCTACTCTCAAACTCCTGGTCTCAAGCGATCTGTTCCACTTAGTCTCCTGAAGTGCTAGGTTTAGAGGCATGAGCCACATTGCCTGGCCCAATTCAATAATGTTTAATAATTTAGCAAGTTGTGTACCATCACCGCAGTCTAGTTTTGAGCATTCCCATCATATTAGGTGCTTTTTATTTTTTCTTCATAGTGATTAACTTTTAACACAAAAAAATTGTTCAAACTTTGATTCAATAGTTCTAGTTAAGTATTATTTTCTAAGATGGCTGTTGGAGATGGAAACAAGGATTTGCACATAAGGATGTTCATCACAGCTTTTTATGATACCAAAAATTAGAAATGATTTAATTTTCCAACAATAACTCATTTACAGTCCATATTTGATAGTCTCCATTAAAAATGTTTTCCAATAATATTTAGTGACAAAATGCTCAAGATGCTGACTGGTAACAGCGAGATAGGTAGTGTAATTTCAGTTTTGATAAAAAATATAGTCTGCAGCTGGGCGTGGTGGCTCATGCTTGTAATCCCAGCACTTTGGGAGGCTGAGGTGTGTGGATCACTTGAGGTTGGGAGTTTGAGACCAGACTGGCCAACATGGTGAAACCCCGTCTCTACTAATAATACAAAAATTAGCCAGGCGTGGTGGCAGGTGCCTATAATCCCAGCTACTTGGGTGGCTGAAGCAGAAGAATCGCTTGAACCCGGGAGGCAGAGGTTGCAGTGAGCCGAGATCTCACCACTGCACTTCCATCTAAGTGACAAGAGCGAGAATGTCTGAAAAAAACAAAGTGTTGTAATACATAGACCTAGAAAAAAGCCCAGAAGAAAAATGCAAAACAAGATGCTAACGTAGCCTTAGGTTTTGAGATTTGTTTTGTTTTGCTGTTATACAATTCTGTGTTTTTCATATTTTCGACAGTGACCATGAATCACTTTTCCAGGAAACACTTTTTAAACGGTCAGAGGATTTTACACATCCAGGACCCATCAATGTCCTGGAAATTATTAAAGAGTCATTAAAGGCTTTTAGTGGTTTTTGTGTGTGTTGTTTTTAATTGTCAGATTACATTGACTAGCATAGATTAACCTAAATAATGTGGTGTAATCTTCTTTTTTTTTTTTTTGAGATGGAGTCTCGCTCCGTCACCCAGGCTGGAGTGCAGTGGCCGGATCTCAGCTCACTGCAAGCTCCGCCTCCCGGGTTCACGCCATTCTCCTGCCTCAGCCTCCCGAGTAGCTGGGACTACAGGCGCCCACCACCTCGCCCGGCTAGTTTTTTGTAATTTTTTTTAGTAGAGACGGGGTTTCACCGTGTTAGCCAGGATGGTCTCGATCTCCTGACCTTGTGATCTGCCCGTCTCGGCCTCCCAAAGTGCTGGGATTACAGGCGTGAGCCAACGCGCCTGGCCCGGTGTAATCTCTTTTAAGGTACCCCTCATTTCATCCCTCCTATCTATGCACATATGCTAATTATTGAATGTAAGAGGCAGTCAGCAAATGAAACTTTTACATACTAATGTTATGGAAAGGCAGAATTACATCAAGAGACTTCAGTTTAACTGGACCTCAAAAGAAAGATTTAAAAATATGAATCCTTAATATGTTCATTCATTGTGTCCTGGATGGGGGAGACAGCATGGGGTGAGGAAGGGCTGGCGGTCCCAGGGAGAAGAACTATAAGATATAATAGCATGTGTCAAGACTTGGAGGACCAAGCTGTGGGTTTCTTCCTCCTGAAGAAAAAAGGCCAGTGTGGCCAGGAGGGAATGAGATAGCTGCTGGCCTTGAACCATGATAAGCAATTTGTATTTTATCTGAAATGTAATTTAAAACCAAAAACCAAGATTCCTCAAGCTGCAGCGTGGAGAAGAGATTGAACCGCAGGCGCAACAGGAGTGGGAGCCAGTCAGGATGAGAGGGCGTGGGCCAGGGTGGCAGCAGGAGGGACAAGTTCTATAGATTGGGGCTGTATCCGGGGCTGTGATGGAAGAGGTACAACTGGCAGAAGGAGGTGGGGGTGCAGGGAGTCACGAATAGCACCCAGTGGTTGTCTCCAGCCAAGAGGGGAGGAGGAGGCCTGGGCTGGGGATGCGGCGCCTCTGTGGTACCAAGGAGACCCAGAAGTGAGGTGTCACGGAGGCACTGGCATTGTGTCCTCAATTGGGAGCCCAGGGAATGGGCTCCAACACACACAGGGCAAAGGTCCTAGGTAGGGCGGGGCCTCCGGCCTGTGGGAGCAGGAGGTAAAAGGGCAGGCAGAGTAAAGGAGAAATGCGGAGCCCAACCCCGGTGCAGGGCTGTGGCCTTGCAGCGACTCAGCTTAGTCCCAAGACGCGCGGGGCCGCAGCAGAGAGCCTGCCCTGGCTACCCAAACTAACACAGGACCTGCAACCGCGATCCTCAAACTAGCACAGGACTTGGGAACCGCTGTCGCCAAATGGCAGGTTACTTTGGGGGAGCCTGTTAGACGTGACTCCTTGCTTTTAAAAATTGACAAATACTGGTCTGGGCAACGTGGTGAAACCCTGTCTCTACTAAAAATAGAAAAAATTAGCCGGGCATGGTGGTGGCGGGCGCCTGTAGTCCCAGCTACTCGGGAGGCTGAGGCAGGAGAATTGCTTGAACCCGGCGTTAGCACAAACTGTAACATTTTGTAAGCTCCCCGCTGTTTTGCAGACCTTGGTCAAGGTGAAACAGTTCTCCCAGGTTGGGGTGGTGAGAAACATCCTTCCCAACCACCTGACCACAAGGCCAACAAAGACTCATCTAAAGAAACATCCCTCTCATCTCTTGCTAGGCAAAGGTCCAAGGAATGCCACGATGACATCCCGCCTGAATAAGGGCCAGAACCCTTATTCCGGGTTACAAATCAATACAAATCATGCGAACATCTTATTGATATCCTGTGGGGCAACAAGCCATACCACCCAGACTCTTCCCGCCCATACCTCTAAGTACTGTCAGCCTGTAGGCAGCAGCGGGCTCTGGCGTTAGACTGCTCCCCTACTTCTGTAGGTTTTATGCTGGACATAAAGCCTGCATTTGCAATCTCAGTCTCTCAATCTCTAAATCTCTCAATCTCTCTCTCTTGCTCTCTTGCTCTCTCGCTCTCTCTCTCTCTCTCTCTCTCTCTCTCGCCCCTCTGTGTATGTGTGTGTGTGTGTCTGTCTGTCTGTCTGTCTTTCTTTAACCCTCACCTTCCCTTCCCGGAAGGCAGAGATTGCAGTGGGCAGAGATTGCAGTGAGCTGAGATCTGCCACTGTACTCCAGCCTGGGCAACAGAGTGATACCCTGTCTTTAAAAAAAAAAAAAAAAGAGCCAGGCACGGTGGCTCACGCCTGTAATCCCTGATTTTTGGGAGGCCAAGGTGGGCAGATCGCTTGAGGTCAGAAGTTCAAGACCAGCCTGGCCAACATGGTGAAACCCCCGACTCTACTAAAAATACGAAAATTAGCCAGGTGTCTTGGTGGACACCTGTAATGTCAGCTACTTGGGAGACTGAGGCAGGAGAATTGATTGAATCCAGGGGGTGGAGGTTGCAGTGAGCCAAAATTGCACCAGTGCACTCCAGCCTGGGTGACAGAGTGAGATTCTGTCTCCAAAAAAAAAAAAATTTACAAATAGTTAGTGGAGATTAAACCCAATTTTTCACCATGTATTAATTTATTGTTAAATACACATTTCAATACAAAATTGAGAATGCATGGCATAGTAAATGAATTAAATTAACCCAGGCTGGGTGTGGTGCCTCACACTTGTAATCCCAGCACTTTGGGAGGCTGGGTTTGAGCCCAGCCTGGTCAACATGGTGAAACCTCGTCTCTGCTAAAAATATACAAATTAGCCACGTGTGGTGGTGCGCACATATAGTCCCAGCTACTCGGGAGGCTGAGGCAGGAGGAGGCTGAGGCAGGGGAATCACTTGAACCAGGGAGGCGGAGGTTGCAGTGAGCTGAGGTCACACCACTGCGCTCCAGCCTGGGTGACAGAGTGAGATTCTGTCTCCAAAAAAAAAAAAAAAAAAAAATGCAGAATATATATGTGTGTATACGTACACATACATATTCCATTTAAACATAGTTGTATATTTTTATTACCAGTTGTTCAGTTTTTCCCCAGAATGGCCTAACAGAAACCCACATAGAGAGTCTTTTTGAATGCATAGAATTATGTATAAAAAACCCAGGGTTTCACTATCAAATAATATTAATTTTTAATTTAGAAGTAAATGGTTCCATGTTCTGGACTCACACACTTGATCTGTAACTGAAATCTGTCATGTTTTTATTCAGATGTATATTATGAGCCTGTACAAAGGGATTTTTGGTGTTGTAATAGCAATCATAAAAGTTAGAAATGATTCTTAAACCAACACACATATTGCAGGCTAGGATATTATTCAGCTTTTGCAATGTTCAATTGATAACATGATTACAATATCTTTCTTAATGCCCAATTTTCCCACAGTTTGCTTGTATAATCTAAATTCACTGTCACTTATATTTACTTCAGAGAGAGTCCTTAAAAACTTTTTTCCTACAGGATGATGATGGGAATCTTTGCAAATTGTATCTTCTGTTTGAAAGTGAAGTACTTACCTCGGCAGCAGAAGAAAAAGCTACAAACTGACATTAAGGAAAACGGTGGAAAGTTTTCCTTTTCATTAAATCCTCAGGTATTTCCAAATGTCATAAACCATAGTGTGATAAAATATCGCGCATTTTGGGAACGGGGTCTTGGTTAGAAGAGGAAGCAGAGATTAGCAGCAGGAGACAGTGAGCTACTCGAAGTTCATCAGGAGAGGCTGTGACATGGCCCATTGGGAGGCTGGGCCCCGAGAGGCAGAGGAGGCCCAGCCCTGTCCTCTCTCTCTTCCTTGAACTGCAGGACAGTCCTACATGTCCTATGAAATAGGATATTACTAGAGCACGGCCAAATATGAAAATAGAATTTCAGACCAGCCATATCTATTCTTGAAGGAGAAAAGTCATAGTGCACAGGATTTGCAAAAAGTGCACTGTCGTCACTCACCCGTCTGTCAGCACTGGAGTGAGCCACTGGTGAGCCAGGTTCCTGGGGGCAGAAAGACAGACATGCAGTGCAGACTCATCTTCGCAGTGCAGCTTCTGCTGTTTGTTTTGTTCATTTAAAGGCTGCAGGAATCTACTTTCTGCCTCTTGAACTTGTAAGCCTGGCAGTTCAGAATAATAGGATTTTACAGCTGGATGAAATCTTGGAAATAATTCAGTCTAACCTCCTCTTTTTTAAACCACCTCACTGTAAGAAGTAAAAATAGAAATCCAAAGGCTCTAGGTGCCAGACTGGCCTGTCCCTGTCCTCTGCTGTTCCCTCTGCTGACGGTTTGATGAGCTGACTCAGCCTGCCCCTCCCTGGGCCTCAGCTCTGGGGCTTGGCCATAGTGAGCCTCATCTGTTCTGTGAAGCGTGTTCAACTCCAGCTGAATACCAGAAATGCAGTGTCCCTGTTTACTTCCAATTCAGGTAGAATTGTATATACTTCGCTTATAAGGCTTCCCACACTGAGCTGTCTCACCATCTCTGTGGACAGATGAATAATTCATGCCTGCTCTCCCTTCTCAGTTTGTCTTCTGTGTGGAGAACTGCCAACATGGTCTCTCCTCTTTAGAAACTCACATACTGTGAGTGCAACCTTGTGGAAGTCAATGTACATAAACATGTGAAATGTGCATCCCAGCTCCTGTAGAGAAGGAGGCAGCTCTATATGTAATGATGAGGAACACTTGCCAAGATAAATTCAGTGGAAAAGCCAGCACGGAAGAGGCTGAGTAGCACGCTGCCATGTGTCTACGCACAGTGTAGCTCTACAGGATTTGTGAGGAGCAAGTGACAGCAGGTGCCTCTGCGGAGAGGAACTGGGAACAACAGTGAGGATGAAGTTAACATGTCATCATTTTCATTTTATTTTTTAGATATTCTACAATGTGAATTTACTGTTTATTAAAAAATAAATAAAAGTATAAGCTGGGCATACTGGCTCATGCCTGTAAACCCAGCTGAGATGAGAGAATCACTTGAGGCTGAGTTCAAGACCAGCCTGGTCAACATAGCAAGACCCCATCTCTACAAAAAAAGAAGATTTTTAAAAATTACAAATTAAAATAAATAATGAGTAACCTCTGCACCTCCGTTTCCACTACTAAGAAAATAATTGACTAAGTGCACAAAGATGTGTACATGAGGATAGTCATCACAGCATTATTTACAATAATGAAAATTTAGAAATAACCTCCAGGGTTAATCAATTATGGTACATTCGTATCCATATTCTTTAAAAACAGTTGATTTTTAAAATGTTTTTGTAACTATAAACTTTGTTATTTATAGAGGTTTTTAGAAATTTGAGATGAATTATCACAAACTACCTTAAAACAAGACTCTTTAAAGGTGAAGAGTACAGATACAAAAAACTTATTGAAATGTTGTTTTTCCTGATGCATAATGGATTGACTCTTTTTTCCCTTAGTGCACACATGTAATCTTAGACAATGCTGACGTTCTGAGTCAGTACCAGCTGAATTCTATCCAAAAGAACCACGTTCATATTGCAAACCCAGATTTTATATGGGAATCTATCAGAGAAAAGAAACTCTTGGATGTAAAGAATTATGATCCTAATAAGCCCCTGGACATCACACCACCTCCTGATCAGAAGGCGAGCAGTCCTGGTAGGTATCTCATAGCAAGCGTTTAATGTATCATAGGTACTGTAGGACACACTTGGGTTTGTCAAAGATATCGTAGACAGAGAATTGACCAGAAATACTAAAAAAACAGACTTCTTATTACCTCAGCAAATGGACAGAAAAATAACAAAGGACAAAAGACTACTTTAGCAATGGAAACAGATTTCTTGATATCCAGCCTAGTACGGTCAGATTCAAAATGGCCACAAAACACTGATCATCTCAGAAAACCTGATTGTGATTTTAACTAGGGGAGGGAGAAGCCTTTGTGTTAAACAGTGGTTACTACAACCTAATGACTGGAAATGTGAGGACCAGCATTTTGCTAAAGAAATTCTTTCCAAACAAAAGATTGTTTCCCCAACAGAAACATATTTTCTTTATAAACCCAGATTTTATTTTGGAAACTGGCCAAGAAGAAAGCCTTTGGACATGAGAAATGCACTCTTCCTAGTCACATCAAAAATCGAACAGTTCTGATAAATACTAACTTACAGTAAGCACATGGTATGTGTTAGATACTGTAAGGACTTGGCAGGGTAGAGCCTCCTTAGACAATCGTCCAGAAAGGCTGCTGCAGTCCCAGCATATGTCCCAGCAAATGATAGTTACAACAGAAATAGACAAAACAGTAAACTCCTTTCACATTGAAAACATATTGTATGACAGCCAGCATAATTTACTCAGATTCCAAATTACTACAAATACACTGATGATCTTTGGAATCTTGACAGTATAAATAAAACTGGAAAGAAGTCCTCACATGAAGAGTTATTCCTATATATCACAGTGCTCTAGATGGTGTTACTGTTTCTCTGTACAAAAAGTATGAAGCAAAAGCTCATGTAGAGCCCCTGACTTTCCCTCTTCTAAGCTAGAACATCTCCAGCTCCTTCGCTGGTGATGTGCCGACTCTCGGGAACTCATTCTGATCCTGTGCACTTTGTACTCTTCAAGAGGAAAGTGCCCACTGAAAATTGTACGGCTCTCTGTGAGTTTCAAATAATAACAGATGAGAATTCTCCCGATATGCCTGTTAAGATAGAATTAGAGGATGTTCTCACTATCTTATAATGTTATACCTTCCTCTTACAATGTATACCTTCCTCTTATAATATTATACCTTCCTCTTTTCCCACCGGGTTATCCTTAGATCACCAAAATTGTAACTAATTTAAGGACATATTTATGAATCTTAACAATTCCAGCACTTAGGTTAAGGAAATATAATAAGCCTTTGGGCAGTAAACAAGTGTGCTGTTTGCTTTAATTCTAGAAGTGAAAACAGAAGGTCTGTGCCCGGACAATGCCACAGAGGAGGAAGACACGGTGGAACTCACTGAGTAATTTTCTTCTTTCTGATTCCTAGGACTCTACAGAGTTTGCAAAATCTTGTGTAAACCTCAAGCATAGTATTAAAATTGTTTGTAGACTTTTTCATATTTTATTTTGTGTATATAACTCTTTAGTGATTTTTTATTTGAGTCTTTTTCTTCAACTAGTATAGTGATCATTATTTTAAATTCTCAGTATTAAATGAGATTGGGTGCAATTATTAGATTAAAAAAAAACAAACTATTTTCATCCTATTACTTTCCTGAGCAGCCTTTAGAGTAAAGATAGTTTGTTACTTTTGCCTGGTATTTTCAAAAATGGAAATAGCAACAGCCTTCCTCAAATGGAGTACGGGAGTCTAAAGTTCTATATGGCTTCTTAAAGCACATGCAAAATATTGGGTTAATTAGGCATCGCATTCAATCTTGTTGTATTTGTTAATAATAGTGTTTAAAGAGAAGAAAATACAAAATGAAAAGTACAGATTATAAGAAGTTCTGACTCCTTCAGTTTAGAGAGAAATGGACTGTGATCTGGAGAGGAGTGACATAGCTTCTAAGGGTCAGATCCACAGCAAACACAAGTAGCCCATCCCCAGAGTGTGTGGCCCACTTCTTTCTGCCTCTGCCTGTGCTGCGTGGACACCATCTTCCCGTGCAGACGCTACAGTACTGGGTATCTGAGCTGGAGAATTATGCAGAGGAGGCATCCAGCTCATTTCAAATGATCTTTTAACAATTTCTGGAACAGCTAAGGAGGCCTTAGGGACTTACCATGTATTTTGTAAGGAATCTACCATGTATTTTGTAAAGATGTACAAGAAAAATTGTATGAAATTCTGTTTAACCTAAAATCCATTTAATGTTAAAATTTTAATTATACGCTGTACAAATTTCAGGTTTGGTACAGAGAATGTTGAAATTCCTCATCTTCCTCAAGATTTTGAAGTTGCAAAATATAACACCTTGGAGAAAGTAAGAATCTGGTTTCCAGTTAGCAAAAAAAAAAAAAAAAGGAACTTGAACCCGAAAGGCAGAGGTTGCAGTGAGCCGACTGCACACCAGCCTGGTGACAGAAACTAGTTAACAAAAAAAAAAAAAAAAAAAAACGTGTTTGAATGTCTTCTGAGTGTTTTTCCTATTCGATCATTTTCTCAGTTTTGAAAAATTGGGCATATCCTGCATATCATATATTCCTTAAAATATGAGTTGATTTTATTTATATATTTATTTATTTATTTTTGTGGAGACAAAGTCTCACTATGTTGCTGGTCTCGAACTCCTGGGCTGAAGCCATCCTCCCTCTTTAGCCCCCCAAAGTGCTAGGATTACAGGCGTGAGCCACTGCATCTGGACCTGATTTTTAATAGTCAAGAAAATGTTTATGTTTATAATTTAATGTTTAATTTTTAGTGTTTATATTATAAAAGTAATGCATGTTCATAGCAAAAATTTTAAACAGTACAAAATATCAATACAGCATTAAAAATAAAAGTCCTCTTCCCTGTTATTAACAGTTTCTTGTATTTGGAAAGGGAAGGTTTGACACTAAGTATTTACACTATGTTGCATTTCCATCCCTTTTGTGTTAGAAAAACAAAATCTTTTTTTCCCCCCCCCACAAAGTCATGCAAATGAAAATCAACACTAGTGTCTGGTGTGGCATCACTCGCCTATAGTCCCAGCTACTTAGGGGGCTGAGGCAGGTGGATCTCTTGAGCCCAAGAGTTTGAGGCTACCCTGGGCAACATGGCAAGACCTTTGTCTCTAAAATATACGTATAGATATAAATCGACACTAGCCTTCAAAGTGATGTTCCATTTGTATTTTGAGATATGTTAATAAAATGTAACTTGAAAATAACATTTCCCTCTTTGATAAAGAAAACATGAAAAATGGTATGGTGTAAACATATACAGATCTATTTATGGGATGGGAAAAACACAGGAGGGAAACATACCAAAATATTAATCCTGATTGTATTGCTGTCATAGGATTTTAGGAGATTTTAATTTTCTTCTTGATACTTTTCTGTATTTTCTAAATTATCTCTCTAACTGAGCATATTTTATAATTATAATCAACATTTTCAAATGGCACATGTAGTTTGATGTTTCCCGAGTGCAGCTTCTGAAAGCACATCCTATTTTCCAGGTGGGAATGGAGGGAGGCCAGGAATCTGTGGTTGTGGAACTGCAGTGTTCGCGGGACTCCAGGGACTGTCCTTTCCTGATATCCTCACACTTCCTCCTGGCTGATGGCATGCAGGTAATGCTGTTTATGTTGATTCCTATGTGTTTATTGACCTCTGTTCATAACTCATTTCAATGAACCAGCCTGCCTCCCAACCTTTTTCTTCTTACCTGGTGTCTTAGCTCAGGCTGCTGTTAATAAATGCAACAGGCTAGGGAGCTTAAACAACAGACATTTATTTCTCACAGTGCTAAAGGCTGGAAGTCCAAGGTCAAAGTACGGCAGGGTTGATTTCTTCTGAGGTGAGGCCTCTCTCTTTGGCTTACAGACGGCTGCCTTCTTGCTGTGTCCTCACATGGTCTTCTCTGTGTCCTCATCTCTTTACATGAGGATAGCAGTCATATCGGATCAGGGCCCACCCCTATGATCTCACTTAATTAATCAATTACCTCTTTAAAAGGCTCTGTCTCCAAACGCAGTCCCATTGTTGAGGTCCTGGGAGTTAGGACTTCGGGATATGCATTTTGTAGGGGTACAGTTCAGCCATAACACCTGGTAAATAATTTTGTGAAGGGGAAATGTGTTCTCTTTTGGAGTGTGGGAGGGGAGGACCTCACCCCCTGAGTAGATCAGCACAGGGTCCCAATAGAAGGGAATGTTTACTGGGTGCAGGGTGTATGGCATTTCTGTTCTTGTTCCACATCACTTATGGGATATTTTCCTGATATTTACACCTCTGAAAGCATTCCACTGATACACTTTATTAAGCACCTGCTATGTGCCAAGCAATTGACTAGGGCTGACACTCAAAGATAAAAATAGCTTCACACCCTGGCCCTCAGAAATCACTGTCTAGAAAGAAAAACACTCATCCTTACAATCCACCGTGACAGTTCCAGTCCTGAATATAAATATATGAGGTATTGAGGGCTCCAGGTCACAGAGCCCTGGGAAAAACAAGGGAGGCCTGGCAGAGGCCATAACCTTTGCCCTAGGTCAGTATCAGGTCAAGAGCACAGTTCCAATCTAAAGCAATCATGAAACAAAAATAAATTTAGAATTAATGCCTGAAGTTCAAATAAAATGCTGCAACACCCACCAGGATGCCTTCTCAAGTAGACATTCAGAGTTACAGACCTATCTTTTTTTTCCTTTTTCCCCGAGACAGAGTCTAGCTCTGTTGCCCATGCTGGAGCGCAGTGGTGCGATCTCGGCTCACTGCAACCTCCACCTCCTAGGTTGAAGCGATTCTCGTGCCTCAGCCTCCCAAGTAGCTGGGATTACAGGCATGCGCCACCATGCCCGGCTAATTTTTGTGTTTTTAGTAAAGATGGGGTTTCACCATGTTGGCCAGGCTGGTCTCGAACTCCTGACCTCATGATCTGCCTGCCTTGGCCTCCCAAAGTGCTGGGATTACAGGCATGAGCCACAGCATCCTGCCTACAGATCTGTCTTGGGCCAGGAAACAGTTACTTCTCCGTGGGAGTGGCCCTCACAGAGGTCCACACAGGCTCCAGGAACTTATCCCTTTGTTCCCACGCTGAGTGTCAGCTCAGGTACAAGAGAAAGAGACTCACATCAGGTGGATGTGAGACCCACTTGGCTTGGAAGCCCCACCCGCAAGAGCCCAGAGCTCTTGTAACATGGTCTTAGGTTCCAGATGCCCTCAAGGGACATACCCAATTATACGAGTCACTGCTCTCTGACACGCCCAAAGCTTGGGTTTCCCACCATGGAACCCGCAGTCTCAATGCAGTTTATCAAGGAGAGGCCACATTACATAAGCAATTTTGCCTACTATTACAGCTGACATGCCATCTTTATCAGATTTCCACGGGAACAGAGCTAGAAAGCAAATCCACGGTCAAATATGTCCAAGAAGGAGAAGGGGTTTTGTTAACCTCGTACCCTGAAATGTATACTGTATTTTGTGGAGGATTTAGTTGTTTGGGTAAAAGGTAAGTAAAAGTGAAGGTGAAAAACATGATAGCATGTGTTACTGTTTTCTTCATTGAGAAAGAAAACTAGCATTGTATAGGCCAGGACATCCCTCAGGGTGCCTTCCTCCCTTAGCAAGCCCACGTCTGTGTAGGGCACCCCTTGGGTGAGCCTGGTTTGCTGAGCACAGAAGCCTGTCCACCTTGATAACAGTGCGCCTTAGCCTGCCGTTCTGCTGAAGAAGATTTTCCAGCTTGCCCTTCTGCTTAATAAAACCATTTTGATGGGAAGCTTCCAAAATTACGTTAAACTCTACCTTCTTCAATGGAGTGACTTCAACAGGCCCTTCTTTTTTCCAGGTTTCAGAGGCGTCCTGCAGCCCCCCATCTGGGAGGGTGGCTTATGGGTATCCTGAGTAGTGTGGCTTCCCAGGGGGCCACACCCCCAAGCCAGGGGCTCAGCCAACACCTACAAGGACACCAGGGCTTTGAGCTGGGGCAAGTTCTCCCAGATTCTCCTGGGATTAATGTTAGCATCACTGCCCAGTACAGGAGCAGGAGTTTCCCAGAAAAGCAGAAAGTGCCGCCTCCATGGGCAGTTTGGGATGAGGGAGGAGCTGGAGCCTTTAACACATGCGCGACTTAATAACTTTCCTGCCTGCCCACTGACTGTGATTTCATTTTCGCTGGTTGCCTGTCTCTAACAATTCTTCCTTTCTGAAGTATTTTTCTTTTCTTCTCCCCTGATTTTTTTTCCTCATTTCCAAAAAACTGGAAAGCCAGATTTCAAAGCTAATCAATGGTTTGTAAAGAGTCTATAGACTTGGAAGGAAGCTTTGAGTGACTTTCCAGTGAAACAAATGATCTTTTCTGTCTGCTGTGCGTTCTCAAGCTTTTTGCCATTACTTCCAGGTTTTAGGCTATTAAGAGTTTAAAATTTTGGTAATTCTGGCCAGGCACGGTGGCTTATGCCTATAATCCTAGCACTTCGGGAGGCCAAGGTGGGCAGATTGCTTGAGGTCAGGAGTTATTCAGGCCAACGTGGTTGAAACTCCGTCTCTACCAAAAAAACACAAAACAAATTAGCCAGGCGTGATGGCGCCTGCCTGCGGTCCCAGCTACTCAGGAGGCTGAGGCAGAAGAATTGCTTGAACCCCAGAGATGGAGGTTGCAGTGAGTCAAGGTCGTGCCACTGCACTCCAGTCTGGGCAATAGAGCGAGACCCTGTCTGGAAAAAGAAAAGAAAAAGAATTTAAAATTTAAGTAATTCTTTGAAAAAAACTAATTTCTAAGCTTCTTCATGTCAAGGACCTAATGCTTTATTTATGTTCAATAAAACTAGATATGTAAATAATTACTGTACTTTTGCTATACACCATAATTTACAGACTAGAAGACAGTTTGCTATAAAGAAAACCTCTGAAGATGCAAGTGAATACTATGAAAATTACATCGAAGAACTGAAGAAACAAGGATTTCTACTAAGAGAACATTTCACACCTGAAGCAACCCAATTAGCATCTGAACAATTGCAAGCAGTAAGATTGATTTATAGTTTTTTTGTTATTATATTTTTAATAGAAATGTTTTCTCTATTACAAATAAAAAACCGGGCCAGGCTTGGTGGCTCACGCTTGTATCCCAGCACTTTGGCAGGCCAAGGCAGGAGGATCACTTGAGGCCAGGAGTTCAAGACCAGCCTTGGTAGCATGGAGAGACCCATTGCTACATAAACTGAAGAACATTAGCCAGGAATGGTGATGTGCCTATAGTCGTAGCTACTCATGAGGCTGAAGCAGGAGGATCACTTGAATCCAGCAGTTTGAGGTTACAGCGAGCTATGATCATGCCACTGCACCCCAACCTGGGCAATACAAGACGACCCTGTCTCAAATAAATAAATAAATGGCAGGAGGGAAGAGGAGGAGTTCAGAAAAGGAAATGTGATCTCATAGAAAGGGATGGAAGTTGAGTGGCGAATGCGTTTTAGGACAAGCCACGAGACTTATTGCCTGTTTCAGCAGCAGACGCTCCCAGCTTTTGCGAGACTTCTTTACAACCTAGGCCATGAGTCAAGGGTCCTTAACCCCGACTGCATGTGTTGAATACCACTGACAGGCCTAGAGCTTACAGGGTGAAGGAAAAAATAGAACAGGAAGAAAAGGGGGTAGGAAGGAATCAGAGAAGAGAGAATGGAGGGAGACAGAGGGTAGATCCAGTAGAGAGAGGATTTAGTTACCTGGCTGGGGATGACTCTCCTGGGCTGTAATTAATTATGTCTCCTCACACCTCTGTCCGTTGGCGCATGTGAGTTCTACACAAACTCACACATGATGACTTTTTGGTGGCGTTTCTATTTTCTTGTTGCAGTTGCTTTTGGAGGAAGTCATGAATTCAAGCACTCTGAGCCAAGAGGTGAGCGATTTAGTAGAGATGATTTGGGCAGAGGCGCTGGGCCACCTGGAACACACGCTTCTCAAGCCAGTGAACAGGATTAGCCTCAACGATGTAAGTCGGTGTGTCGCTGAAACAGAATGTGAGAAATCTGCCTCCTGGTTGATTGGTTTCAGCAATAACACGTGTGTTTGCATGCTGGCCTGACTGCTCTGGCATTCATTCCTAAATGTTCTTTCCTTGTACCCTGATGAAAGGGACCACTAACAGCACTAAGGAGAAAACCTTCTGAGAAACCTAGACATCGCTGTCTGTAAAATGTCAGCCTCAAGAGCTGATCGAAGGCAGGCTTCTGGTGCTGGCCAATTAGGAGGCCTGATCCTCTGTGCCAAGAGGTTTGCAGGAAGCTGAAGGGATATGGGTGGTCTTGGTCCCCAGTCAGATGCCCAGACCCCAACCCATTTCCTAGTGACTCCACAGTCTCGCACCTTCTGACCGTCTTAGGAAAGGCAGGCATGCCTCCAGACCACCGGAAAATGTTCTTCCCTTCTTCCTTAAGCATAATTGCAGTGGAAAGAGCAGACAAAATAAGATATTCCCAATGGTACAACTTGTGCAACTGCATTGTTGTATTGAAATAATACGGTCAGTTTTCCTCTGTGGAATTAAACTAATTTATCTCAAGGAGAAAATGGCTAACTGGGGTAAAGCCCATGAAGTACTTGTGTAATTAGAAACACGTTCAGGAGGTTTTTATCCCTGGTCTGATTCTGACAGCTTTCTAAATGTCTCATGTGAAAAGCTAGTCTATCACAGTTGCGTTAGTGTTTCTCTCTCTGTGTATATGTATGTAGATGTGTCCACATATGTATAGAGATATAGGACTCTGGTTCTTTTCTCTAGTAAAACCGAGCCCAGTTTTGCAATAATCCTCATGGCATCATTACCACAACTAGAGGCGTCTCCAATAAAGATGAGCATTTGCTTGTGATGGCTGTCCAGTAGAAAATGGAGAGTCTTGACATGTCCAACAATTATTCGTATAGTTTTGTGCGTGCTCCTTAATTTCTGTATGAAGATTTCATTTCAATAAGCACGTATGATCTTCTTTTGAAAGGTGAGCAAGGCAGAGGGGATTCTCCTTCTAGTAAAGGCAGCACTGAAAAATGGAGAAACGGCAGAGCAATTGCAAAAGATGATGACAGAGTTTTACAGACTGATACCTCACAAAGGCACAACGCCCAAAGAAGTGAACCTGGGACTATTGGCTAAGAAAGCAGACCTCTGCCAGGTAAACCTCTGAAATACAGAATTCAATTTATTATAAAATATGTTGAGGGTGGGGGTCTTTAAAAATCATGAAATTGTCTCCAGAGTTGTGCTAGAAAATAAATTGTTGAACCATTTTAGAAAGCCCTGGATCCTTATGAAAGTTACTTAAAAACCATATTTTCAAATGTGAATATGTTGGCACAGTGACATAAATGCAGAAATAGGTTTAGAATTGCTATCTTGTAAACTAACTTTTCAGACCTTGGTATGAGTTCGGATCCTCTCTGCAGAAGAAATGGGAAACTGCAACTGACTGAAACAATGAGGACATTTACGACCTCGGACAATTAGAAGTCCAGCTGTGGGCTGCCTCCTGGCCCAGGTCACCCCGAGACTCAGTGTGTCAGTGTCATCATCAGGGTCTCAGCCTCCTTCCTTCCCTCTGTACTTCCTGTAGAGTGACGGCTCTGCTCTCAGCCCAGCTCCCTCATGATCCGCATATAGCTGCAGTAGTTCGTAGTATCCCATCTGTAACAGTTCTTTTTGTGTCACATAGAGGAAGCCCCTGGCAGACTTACAGTTCTCTGGTCAGAATGGAGTCGTGTGCGCAATCTCAAGCCAGTCACTGGTGAGGAGATTGAAGCCACTGTGGCTGCTCAGAAATGGGCCACCTCCTCTGAGCTGCCAGGAGAGAAAGCAGGCTCAGTGAGTAGAGGAAGGCAGCCACAGCAGCCAACCCTGCCCTAGACAAGGCCGAAGTCACTCTCTTGGTCCGCGTTGCCTCATCTGGGCATGCAGGGATTGGGCCAAGATCAGAGATTCGTGTCCTAGACTTCAGAGGAGTTTATAGATATGAAATTTTGCATGTTTGGGAAATAATCACTTTCAACGGATTCCCAGAGGAATCAGTAATCGAAAATACGGAAAGAACTGGTCAATGAGAAAATATAAGACCCTTCCAAATTTAAAAATCTATGATTTACCTAATATCAAACATAAAGAATCTCAGTCGGCTGGTCGTGGTGGCTCACGCCTGTAAGCCCAGCACTTTGGGAGGCCAAGGCAGATGGATCACCAGTCAGGAGTTCGAGACCAGCCTGGCCAACATGGTGAAACCCCATCTCTATTAAAAATACAAAAAATTAGCTGGGCCAGGTGGCATGCACCTGTAATCCCAGTTACTCAGGAGGCTGAGGCAGGAGAATTGCTTGAACCCAGGAGGCAGAGGTTGCAGTGAGTCAAGATCGTGCCACTGCACTCCAGCCTAGGCAACAAGAGCAAAACTCCATCTTTAAAAAAAAAAAAACAAAAAAAAAATCATCAGTGTTGCTAAGAGGGAATGTATAGTGCCCATTCAAATACAATTCTGGAGGCTAAGGTAGGAGGAGCGCTTGAACTCAGGAGGTTGAGGCTGCAGTGAGCTATGGTCATGCCACTACACTCCAGCGTGGGTGAGAGCAAGACCCACTTTTCCTATCTTTTTGAGAAAGTGTTAATGTAATATAAATATTAATTTTGATATGTGGTGATTCTGACATCTGTCTATTATTTCCACCTACAGCTAATAAGAGACATGGTTAATGTCTGTGAAACGAATTTGTCCAAACCCAACCCACCATCCCTGGCCAAGTACCGAGCTTTGAGATGCAAAATTGAGCATGTTGAACAAAATACTGAAGAATTTCTCAGGGTTAGAAAAGAGGTTTTGCAGAATCATCACAGGTAAGCATAAAGGAAATATCTCAGGATCTGTTACGATATAATGCTCTTTGAGACTCTGTTAAAGAGCTGATTACAGTAATTACCTAGATAATTTAATCTTCAGCAACAAGCCACAGTAGTGCTGGTATGATGACAAATTACTTTTTTCTCTGTTCGTAATGGTGCCTGGGGCAGTATTCTCTGCTTGAAAATACCCTCTGTATTCCACTCTGATTTCAAGGTTACCTAATCTTGTTGAGGGTTAAATTTAAAAATTTTAAATTGAAAGGTGTTTGAGTTGGTATTTTGTAGGTTATTACAGAGAAAAAGCCACTTACACTAAGATTTAAACGTGCAGGAATATGGGTATGGCGTCTTCTAACGTGGCCTCTCTGTGGCATGAAAAACTGCACCTGAAAACCTGGAAAACACGTTCCTAAATACCAGTTACACTTGCGCCCTCACTCACTGTGCATGCCCGGGGTCCTGTGCTGATGGGCATTCTCCAGTAACACAAACATAATGGACCACCTGCTCAGACGAGCCCTCACTGGGTATCAGCACCCGAGGGTCACTGCGGCTGAGTCTGTGCCCAGCTGCTCGGTTCGGAAACTCCATTGTGTGCTTACTCTCGAGCATGGGACTGACTCTTGTTGACCTGGTGGTTCATTCCATTGCAGCAGCTCCTCTTCATCAGCTTGGCACAGCCCTTAGAACGAATGGTGGTGAGTTGTAGCCACATATACCAGCTTATGAGAGCCAGTTGTCAACATTTAAGAGATGTGGTGAGCTGGTTGTTAAACCATGGGTAGCTTGAAATTGGACACTGGGAGGATTTGCACCGTGGAAATCAGCAAATGCTGCAAATCAGGGCTATGCAGGGGCATTGCTGCTGCTGTTTAGAGGGCTGGTTTTCCAGAGCCCCACTAAAACCACACCCAGCCACTCTTACCTTATGGCCTGACTCAGACCCGTCTAAAATTATGTTCTACTTTCCTTGATCATCCTCGAAATCCATTCCCCAAACCACTTCACATCTACTAAGATGGCTATGATTTCTTTTTAATGGAAAATTCTAAGTGTTGGTGAGGATAGAGAGAGACTGAAAGCCTCACACATTGACGATGAGAGGGAAAAATGATGCAGCCTCTGTTTAATGATTCCTCAACAAATTAAACATATGATTATGATAAGTCCCAGCAATTCCACTCCTAGTTCTGTACTCAAAGGACTCGAAAGTAAGTACTTAAATAGGTACTTGTACATGAATATTCATAGCAACACTATTCATAACAGCCAAAAGGTGGAGATAACCCAAATGTTTATCAACAGGTAAGTGGATAAACAAAACATGATAAATATATGTAATAGAATATTATTCAGCCATGAAAAAGCAATGAAGTACTGACACATACTACAAATGGGTGAACCTCAAAAATATTATGCTGAGTGAAAGAAGCCACATATTGTACGATTCTGTTTATATGAAATATCTAGAATAGATAAATCCACGGAGATAGCAAATTGCATAGTACCATGAGAGGGAGGGATGGGGACTGACAGCCAAAAGGTACGGGTTTTCTTTTGGGCAAATAAAAATTTTGGAACTAGAGGTGTTGATTACATGACATTTTGAATGTTCTGTACTAAATACTACCGAATTGTACACTTAATTTTATCTTTTTTAAATTTCATTTTAATTTTTTAAAAATCTGGACCGGGCTTGGTGGCTCATGCCTGTAATTCCAGCACTTTGGGAGGTCGAGGTGGGCAGATCACTTGAGGTCAGGAGTTTGAGACCAACCTGGGCAACATGGTGAAACCCTGTCTCTACTAAAAATACAAAAATTAGCCAGGCGTAGTGGCACACGTTTGTGATCCCAGTTACTCCAGGGGCTGAGGCACAAGAATCGCTTGAACCTGGGAGGCGGAGGTTGCGGTGAGCCAGGATTGCGCCATTGCACTCCAGCCTGGGAGACAGAAAAAGACTCTGTCTCAAAAACATTCATTCCCACAGACCTTCTCCAGATTTTGTTTTTATACGTAATCAAATTCTTTTGGTTTGACTTTTGACCCTCCCCTAGGTGTCTGCTGAGATCTATACTAATTAAGAATCCCCTGACATGGAAGGTAGAATCGGGAGGGCAATAAACTTTCTCCAGGAAGACAGGAAGAGCCACGTCAAGCCGCGGGAGTGGCAGCTGCAGTTCAGCCCTCCAGGGCTACCTGAGGAAGCCCGTGGCCAGCCACCCCACCCCCTAAGTACAAAAGCAGTCACACGACTAAAGTGGGCTTCTTCCTAGGGAAAGATCCTGCTGCTGTGAAAAGTTAGATTTTCTTCATTTCATTTCACTAATCATGATTTCTTTATATTACTTTTTT
>NW_012106586.1:1777840-1782951 GCF_000951045.1 Mandrillus leucophaeus
TAACATTTGGGTGTAGAACATAACCCAGCCTGAATCACCCCGATGCTGCTCACCCCGGGGGTGTGCTGAGCCAGCTCTGTGAAGGAAGAGCCCTGGTCTGGAATATTTGCTGAGTTCTGGGAAGCAAATACTCCCACCATAGCTAATGTCAAGGTACTGACCTGAGGCCACTGGACATGGGGTTGGGAGATGTGCCCTTCCTCCCACCACAGCTGCCCTCAGGCATACCCTAGTCCCCCCCCCACCACTGCCCCATCTTAGCTACCCACTCAGAGCCAGTGTGGGGTCTCTCTGTCGCTCATTCCCACATACCCGTGTTCTGTCAATTCTGCCTTCAAAGTGTCCTTCATCCGTCGGCTCACTTCCGTTCACCTCGCCGCCATCTTTCATCCGGGTCACGTTATCCCGTCTACAACGTCCTTCCGGATGTTCTCTCCACTCCTGGCCCGTCCACCCCGTAACAACCAGTGAGGGCTTCAAAGAGACATTTTATGGCGCCACATTCCACCACATGTCACCTCCCAAGAGAGGCCTTTCTTGACGGCCCTCTCTCCAAACCTAGTTGGTTTCCTAAACAGCACTTAAAAATAAGGTCTTTGATAACTTATTTTTTTTTCTTTTTTTGAGACGGAGTCTCGCTCTGTTGCCAGGCTGGAGTGCAATGGCGCGATTTCGGCTCACTGCAACCTCCGCCTCCTGGCTTCAAGCGATTCTCCTGCCTCAGCCTCCTGAGTAGCTGGGACTACAGGTGTGCACCACCACGCCCCACTAATTTTTGTATTTTTAGTAGAAACGGGGTTTCACCATGTTGGCCAGGATGGTCTCGATCTCCTGACCTTGTGATCTGCCTGCCTCGGCCTCCCAAAGTGCTGGGGTTACAGGCGTGAGCCACCACACCCGGCCAATAACTTTGTTTTCTTTGAGACAGAGTCTCGTTCTGTCACCCAGGCTGGAGTGTGGTGGCATGATCTCGGCTCACTGCAACCTCTACACCACCCCCTGCCTCCGGTTCAAGTGATTCTCCTTTCTCAGCCTCCTGAGTAGCTGAGACTACAGGTGTGCACCACCATGCCCTGCTAATTTTTGTATTTTTAGGAGAGATAGGGTTTCAATAGTTGCCCAGGCTGGTCTCAAACTTCTGGGCTCAAGTGATCCAACTGTCTTGGCCTCCCAAAGTGTTGGGATTGCAGACCTGAGCCACCATGCCCAGCCAGAAGTTGCATTCTTTTTTTTTGTTGTTGTTGTTGTTAAGAGACATGGTGTTGCTCTGTTGCCCAGAACAATAATTATACATTCCATATACTATTATATATTTGACAAAATTGGGATCATACTGTGTATAAAGTTTTGTAATCTACTTCTAAATTTTATATTTTAGTGTATGCTTTACTACATATCCTTATTTGTTTAAAGAATGGATTTTTTAAATACCTGCATAATACTTCTAAGATATGTTGTGTTGTGACTCATTGAATCAGTTTCCTGATAATGGACATTTGGACTCTTTTGGGATTTCTTCTGCTATAACGACTTTTTGTTTTGTTTCCAATTATGTAATCTAAAGGCTTTTCTTCTAATTTTTACAGTAAGAGTCCAGTGGATATCTTGCAGATATTTAGAGTTGGCAGAGTGATCGAAACCACAGAGTTTTTGAGCAGACTTGGCAATGTGAGGCCCTTGTTGCATGGTTCTCCTGTACGAAACATCGTAGGAATCTTGTGTCGGTAAGAGTAGCCATCTTTATTTTTCAAAAATTTCAGCCTCACAAACGTAAAGTGTTTTACTTTTTTTTTTCCTACTTTTTTTCTATATTACATGGGTCTTTTCAGTTAAAATCAGCTAGCTTACTGCATTCTGGAGAGAATTGCACAGTTTATAGTGAAGTGTGTGATGTAAATTACATATTTATGGCTGGGCATGGTGGGTCACACCTGTAATCCTAGCACTTTGGGAGGCTGAGGCAAAAGAATCACTTGAGGCCAGGGGTTCAAGACCAACCTGGAAAACCAGCAAGACCTCATCTCTATTTTGAAGAATTATGTATTTATCATTTTTTAAATGTAGTACATAGGTATGAATTGCTTCTTGCAGACTGTATCATAAGAAGAAAAGTGATTCTATATTCATGACTCTTCCGTGTGTATCTAATCTAGGGATAGCCCAATATTTAAAGAGAAGAGTCCAGAAATTAGAATGCGCACCAGACAACATGAGCTGTTTATTTGAAACATAACTCTAAGATTCTGTTTGTTTTGAATTACTACTTAATATTAGGGTTGAAACAAGTCATAGGAGCAGGAGAAAATATTATTAAATGTAGATCCATTAATTATTCAGAAGAAACTTAAAAAGAAACATACAAGATCTACCTGGGGAAAAAAAAGAAAAAACAAAAACCCATTAAACTGCTAGTGAGGGACCCAAAAGACAACTTGCGTTAATCAGAAGGATGCCAGTTTTTCTTGGATTAATCTATAGGTTTAGTGCTATCATGATAAAATTACCAATAAGATTTTTTTAAAGAAGTGAAAAGCTGATTCTACAACACATATTTTTTTTAATTTTGAAATTACCAGAATAATCCTGGAAAAGAAGCATAATGAGGGTGACATTAATATTAAACACAAGTGAACTCAAAAACACAGAAGATTTAGGATATGATACAAATAGATCTTATCTCTGTGGAAGAAAGACAAGTTCTTCAATACTATCTATAGAGATGAATGGGTAACCACAAGGAAAAAATATAAAGTTGGACCCTTCCCTCATTTCTCATACTTAAGCTCCAGATAGAGCAAATATTTACATATTTGAAATCAAACCATAAAAGTATACTAAATGAAAAATGGGAGAATCTTTTAAAAATAATCTTTAAGTAGGTATGAACTTTTTTTTTTTTTTTTTTTTTTGAGATGGAGTCTCGCTCTGTAGCCCAGGCTGGAGTGCAGTGGCCGGATCTCAGCTCACTGCAAGCTCCGCCTCCCGGGTTCCCGCCATTCTCCTGCCTCAGCCTCCTGAGAAGCTGGGACCACAGGCGCCGCCACCTCGCCCGGCTAATTTTTTGTATTTTTTAGTAGAGACGGGGTTTCACCGTGTTAGCCAGGATGGTCTCGATCTCCTGACCTCGTGATCCGCCGGTCTCGGCCTCCCAAAGTGCTGGGATTACAGGCTTGAGCCACCGCGCCCGGCCGGTATGAACTTTTTAAGTAGGACCAAAACCCAAAAGCTGTTTTACAAACTTCATTCAATCTCCTAATATGAAATTCAAACAAGATGGGTGTGGTGGCTCACGCCTGTAGTCCCAGCACTTTGGGAGGCCGAGGTGGGCGGATCACAAGGTTGGGAGATCTGGCTAACACGGTGAAACCCCGTCTCTACTAAAAATACCAAAAATTAGCCGGGCGAGGTGGCGGACGCCTGTAGTCCCAACTACTCGGGAGGCTGAGGCAGGAGAATGTTGTGAACCCGGGAGGCGGAGCTTGCAGTGAGCTGAGATCGCATCACTGCACTCCTGCCTGGACGACACAGCGAGATTCCGTCTCAAAAAAAAGAAATTCAAACAATAGATGTTTATATAATAAAAGGCAGAAATCTCCCTTTACTTGTGTTCCTAGAAACAACCATGGTTTCACCCTGATTGCAGAGTTCTCTGAATGCCAGAAGTTCAGTAGGAACCTGCCAAAGTTCTGAGCGAGGCAGAGATGCAGTCAGCGTTGGGCTTACACCTTATCCTGCCCTTCTCTTTTCAGAGGGTTGCTTTTACCCAAAGTAGTGGAAGATCATGGTGTGCAAAGAACAGACGTCGGAAACCTTGGAAGTGGGATTTATTTCAGTGATTCGCTCAGGTATGTTTGATCCTTAATCACAGAATCGTTACTACTTACTGTGTGTTTTCTTCTGTCTTTCCTTGGTGAGGGAGTTTCTCAACCAAAACACAGATTTATCAATTATATATGACCTCAATATGCCTGGAATCCTATTTCATCTTCAACATCCTTGATAATGTTTAAATCTGCCTTTGGGTCAGACATGGTGGCTCACGCCTGTAATCCCAGCACTTTGGGAGGCCAGCGCAGGAGTTTAAAACCAGTCTAGGCAACATAGCGAGACCCGATCTCTACACAAAATTTAAAAAATTAGCTGTGCATGGTGGCACTAATAGAACCTATAGTTCTAGCTACTGGGGAGGCTGAGGCAGGAGGATCACTTGAGTCCAGGAGTTCAAGGCTGGAATGAGCTATGATTATGCCACTGCAGTCCAGCGTGGGCAACACAGTGAGAAGAACTCCATGTACATCATCTGCCAACCTCATAATTGGTATTGTGACATCATTTCATGCGAGGAAACAGACTCAGAGAGGTCAGGGAACTTGCCTAAGGTTGCAGAGCTAATTAAAGGGTGGAAACTGAGTTCAGGCCCAGGACAAAGGATAATGATCCAAGATATTTAAAAGAGTTCCTACAAATCAATAAGGAAAAGATAAGCAACCCTGTAAGCAGATGTGCAAAAGACTTGAATAGAAACTTAATAGCAAAGAAAACGAGCTGGGGCCAGGTGCAGTGGTTCATGCCTATAATCCCAGCACTTTGGGAGGCCAAGGCAGGTAGATCACTTGAGGCCAGGAGTTTGAGACCAGCCTGGCCGATGTGGCGAAACCCCATCTCTACTAAAAATACACAAATTAGCTGGGCGTGGTGGCGTGCACCTGTAGTCCCAGCTACTCGAGAGGGTGAGACAGGAGAATCGCTTGAACCCAGGAAGCAGCGATTGCAGTGAGCCAAGATCACACCACTGCACTCCAGCCTGGGTGACAGAGCAAGACTGTGTCTCAAAAAACGAGCTGAGTGCAGTGACACACACCTGTAGTGCCAGCTGCTGAGGAGTTTGAGGCAGAAAGATTGCTCAACTCCAGGAATTTGAGATTAGCCTGGGCAACACAGCAAGACCCCATCTCTAAAAAAACTTTTTAAAATTAGCCAGGCATTGTGTCATGCACCTGTAGTCCAAACTACTCAGGAGGCTGAGGCAGGAGGATTGCTTGAGCCCAGCAGTCCAAGGCCACAGTGAGATATGACTGAACCACTACCACCAGCTTGGGAGACAAAGTGAG
>NW_012106586.1:1784491-1794119 GCF_000951045.1 Mandrillus leucophaeus
GAGTAGCTGGGATTACAGGTGCATGCCACCACGCCTGGCTAATTTTTGTATTTTTAGTAGAGACGGGGTTTCCTCATTGGGCAGGCTGGTCTCGAACTCCTGACCTCAGGTGATCTGCCTGCCTTGGCCTCCCAAAGTGCTGGGATTATAGGCGTGAGCCACTCCGCCCAGCCCAAAATGTATTTCTTAAATAATAAGACTTGAAAGGTGAAATTACTCCTTGATCCATGGCTGCAGAATGGAAATTGTGTTAGCAGGCACGAAAACAACACGCTCCTTGTACCTCTCCCTCAGAGCTCTTGGATGACTAGGCGCTTTACCAGTGAGCAGTCATATTTTGAAAAGAACCTTTTCTGTTGAGCAGTAGATCTATATTGGGCTTAAAATTCAATAAGCCGTTCTGTAAACAGATGTGCTGTCATCCAGGTTTTGTTGTTCCATTCATAGAGCACCGAAAGAGTAGATTCAGCACAATTCTTAAGGGCCCTGACGTTTTTGGAATGGTAGGTGAGCACTGGCTTCAGCTTACAGTCACCAGCTGCATTAGCCCCTGACAAGAGTTATCCTGTCGTCTGAAGCCTTGAAGCCAGCCATTGACTTCTCTAGCTGTGGAAGTCCTAGATGGCATTTTCTTCCAATAGAAGGCTATTTTGTCTACATGGAAAATCTGTTGTTTAGTGAAGCCACCTGCATCAGTGATCTTAGCTAGATCTTCTGGAGAACTTGCTGCAGCTTCTACATCGGCTTTGGCTGGTTCACCTTGCATTGTTATGTTATGGAGATGGCTTCTTTCCTTACACCTCAGACAACCTCTGCTAGTTTCAAGCCTTCCTTCTGTGGTTTCCTCGCCTCTCTGAGCCTTCATAGAATTGAACAGAGTTGGGGCTTTGCTCTGGATTAGGCTTTGGCTTAGGAGAATGCTGTGGCTGGTATGATCTTCTATGCAGACCATTAGAATTGTCTTCACATCAGCAATAAGGCTGTTTTGCTTTCTTATTATTCCTATGTTCACTGGAGCAGCACTTTTAATTTCCTTCAAAAATTGTTTCTTTACATTCACCGCTTGGATAACTGTTTGCCACAAGAGGCCTAGCTTTCAGCCTGTCTTGGTTTTCAACATGCCTTCCTCACCAAGCTTAATCATTTCTAGCTTTCGATTTACAGTGAAAGATGTACAACCCTTTCTTTCACTTGAACACTTAGAGGCCACTGTAGGGTTATTATTAATTGGCCTAATTTCAATATTGTTGTGTCTCAGGGAATAGGGAGGCCAGAGAAGAAGGAGAGAGATGAGGAAACCAGTGGTCAGTGGAGTAGTCAGAACACACAAAACATTTACCAAGCTCGCCACCTTATGTGGGCACAGTTCATTGTACCCAAAACAATTTGAATAGTAGCATCACAGATCATTGATCACATATCGCCATTACAACTATAATAAAAATGAAAAGGTTTGAAACATTGGGAGAATTACAAAATGAGACACAGAGACACAAAAAATGGCACCAGTAGACCTGCTCAACATGGAGTTGCCACAAATCTTCAATTTGTAAAAAAAAAAAAAAAAAAAAAGAATATCTGCAAAGTGCAATAAAACGAGGTAAGCAGAAGTATACATTACATTGTGGAGAGACATAAATCTTTGCATTAATACTATGAAAGAAAATAGGCCAGGCACAGTGCCTCCAGCCAGTAATCCTAACCCTTTGGGAGACCAAGGTGGAAGAATTGCTTGGGGCCAAGAGTTCAAGACCAGCCTGGGCAACACAGTGAGACCCCATAGCTACAAAAATGTTTTTAAAAATTAGCCAGGCACAGTGGTGCACACCAGTAGGCCCACCCTCAGGAGACTGAGGTGGGAGGATTGCCTGAGGCTGCAGAGAGCTGTGATTGCACCACTGCAGCTTGGGTGAAAGAGTGCAAGACCCTGTCTCAAAACGCACACACACAAAGGAGAAAACTGTTATAAAAAGGAACACAGTAAAACCTCCAACCTACCCAGGATCCCCTCTGTGGCTCCTTATGGAATAAATTCCACATGGGAAAAAAAGAGAAAATAATATACACAAAAATAGTGATCAAATGACCTCTGGGTGGGAGAGAAGGTGAGCTGTGAGTTGAGCCCAGGAGTTTGAGACTGCAGTGAGCTATGATCGTGCCGCTGCACTCTAGCCTGAGTAACAGAGCGAGATTCTGTCTAAAAATAGAAGAAATATTAAATAAATAAGTGCATAATAAAGTTCTAAATTGAGTCGTTGGAGATATTTCAATAACAGGAAAATTTAGAACAGTTTACCAGGAAAGTCTTTTCAATAATATTTCCTGTTTATGCAATAATATGTTATTAACAAGTCACTGTAAGCTATAAATATGTGTTTATTTCCTTTCGCATTCAGTACAAGTATCAAGTACTCACACCCGGGAGAGACAGATGGCACCAGACTCCTGCTCATTTGTGACGTAGCCCTCGGAAAGTGTATGGACTTACACAAGAAGGACTTTTCCTTAACTGAAGCACCACCAGGCTACGACAGTGTGCATGGAGTTTCACAAACAGCCTCTGTCACCACAGACTTTGAGGTATTTTTATATTAAGGAACAAGCAAAGAGGGTCTTGAATGCTCTAAGAAGAGCCTCAGTTTTTTGCTCCTGTTTTTTCATTAAATATGCTTAAGTTTAAATAATTGTTAAATATTTACTGTATGAATTCAACATTTTCTAAATTAGCAAACATGCTTTTATGAAAACATCTGCCAATACAGGTTTTTTGTTACTATTGTTGTTAATCACCTACTGATTTCTGTTTGCTCTAGGATGATGAATTTGTTGTCTATAAAACCAATCAGGTTAAAATGAAATATATTATTAAATTTTCCATGCCTGGAGATCAAATAAAGGACTTTCATCCTACTAATCATACTGAATTAGAGGAATACAGACCTGAGTTTTCAGATTTTTCAAAGGTTGAAGGTAGGACAATTTTCTTGAAAGCTGTTTTATGTTATTATGTTTATAGACCTCAAATGTTATATTTTCAATGGAATGTATATTTGCATTTGTTATATCTATGACCTCATCCATAAGTATTTCATTTCCTTTCAGTCTCAAAATAAGTTTCCCACAAATTTCTCTCAGTGTTAACATCAGTCAAACTCCTCTGCCTAATATAAAAATAAAGCACTTAATTTTAAAATATATGTATTTCTTCTTTTTCTTTCCTTTTCTTTTTTTTTCTGAGACAAAGTCTCACTCTGTCCCCCAGGCTGGAGTACAGTGTGTGATCAAAGCGCACTGCAGCCTCAAACTCCTGAGTTCAAATGATCCTCCTGACTCAACCTCCCAAGTAGTTAAGACTACCATCCATGACTTTTGTTGTTGTTTTTTTTTAGAGACAAGGTCTCACTGTGTTGCCTGGGCTGGCCTGAAATTTCTGGCCTCAAGCGATCCTCCTGCCTTGGTATCCCAAAGTGCTGGGATTACAGATATGAGTCACCATGGCCAGCCTCATTTCCTTTTTTATCTTGTATACATGAAAACCAGGATGCTTGAGAAAGGTTAAGCGATCTCAAAATTCCATGTGACTTCATTAACACACTGAAGTTGAGCTTATTCCCTTCAGGAATAGCCAAGGCTAAAACCTGCGGAACCTTGCTAAGATGTCAAGGTGCAGAAAGTGTGATGGGGTGGGTAGAACACACAGCAGAGCCGCTGTGGAGTCAGGAAGCCCGGGGTTTCAGTGTGGCCCTGCCGCCCTGCAGTCTTGAAACTGCATGACCTTTTGCGCTCCGCCTTCTCTCCCATGGGAATGAGAGCAGTACCCGCATGACAGAATTGCTGTAAGGGCGGAAGGGGAAACTGGAGGCACTGAGTAAATTGTCATATGTGGTGTACGTGTTAGCCGTAGTAGTGCCAGCATAAACAGGATATTCACTTCTCAGAGTATCATGAGCCCAAACAATTACAGTGTTAATTAGTAGGACTGTAAGAACACATTAACATTTTTGACCGTGCTCAAATTATTTGTTGTCAGAAACGCGTGTGTGTTCAGAGGTGGCTCCAGTTTTTTCTCTGGGAGTCATTAAGTGAAACATCTGGCAAGACACTATGTATTTTTATTTCCTAACCTTATCTGTGTGTCTGTACCACTTTAGAATAGGATGTGAACGTTTTTCAATATGCGCCGTAGGAGTTGATTCAGTCTTCCTTGGATTGAAAATCTACGTCGTTTCATGCCATCCCAAAATGCTCGTGTGGCACCATAAATAATAGTGACTGAGCCCTTCCACACTACAAGCCAGGGAATGCAGACACCTGGATTCAGGCTTCAGCCACACTTGAGACAGTCTGAAGACCTCTGTGTATTTGTGTGTATGTTTAAATGTATGTCAAGTAATGCTGTGTTTTCAATAGGACACCCCAAAGTCTCGACATTCAAAAGGCAGAAGAGCACATGCCTGTAGTCCCAGATACTTGAGAGGTGGAGGCAGGAGGATTACTTGAGCATAAGGGTTCAGAACCAGCCTGGGCACCATAGTGAGACTCCCATCTCTATCAAAAAAAAAAAAAAAGAAAAGAAGAAAAAAAAATTTAAGCAGAAGGGTCTTTAAAAAAAAAAAAAAGGCAGGCCATGTATGGTGGCTCACACCCACAGTCCCAGCACTTTGGGAGGTCAAGGCAGGCAGATCCCTTGAGTCCGGGAGTTCGAGACCAGCCTGGGCAACATGGCTAAACCTCATCTGTATAAAACATACCAAAAATTTAGCTGGGCATGGTGGTGCGTGCCCGTAGTCCCAGCTACTCAGGAGGCTGAGATGGGAGGATCACCAGAGCCGGAGAGGATGAGTCTGCTGTGAGCAGAGATCGTGCCACTGCACTCCCACCTGGGTAACAGAGTGAGACGCTGTCTCAAAAAAAAAAAAAAAAAAAGAAGGCACCTCCCATTTTTCTAATGTGGGTTCACTTGCTTTTCAGAATTGGCTATTGAAAATCATAAAATCCTATTTGTCCAATTTCCCTAAAATATAATGCATGAAGGCATGGAGAAGGAATAAAGATCAAGACAACAAACATAGACAGGGATGGTTTTGAAAGCTAATGGTAACATTTTTAACGTTTAGATTACCAGTTACCAGATGCCAAAACTTCCAGCAGCACCAAGGCCGGCCTCCAGGACGCCTCTGGGAATTTGGTTCCTCTGGAGGATGTCAACATTAAGGGGAGAATCATAGACACTGTAGCCCAGGTATGTTTTCTGTGGCTTTATGACACTTAAACTACATGGATGTAAACCATACATGCGAATTTGATTGCAGTTGCATGAGCTAAAGGGAATAGATACATTTCTAAAATTCATTTATTCAAAAGCTATTCACTGAGCACTCCATGCCAGGGACTAGCTAGGCTCTGAGCATCCAGCAGTGCACAGTACCAAAGCTCCGCCCTTGTGGAGCACACACTGTGTAGGGGAATAGGCAGTCACCATCATGAAAGAGTGAAACACATGACACGTTAGATGGTGACAGGGGCTGAAGAGAAAAATGAAAGCAGGAGGGGATAGGAGCTGTGAAAGACGGGGCCTTTGAACCTGTAAACAGAATGGCTGAGGAGGCCTCCCTGAGAAGGTGACGCCTGCCTACAGACCTGAAGGAAGTGGGGGCTAAACCATGTGGACATCGGAGGATGCTTATTCCAGGCAGCGGCAACATCACATGCCAAGGCTCTGAGGTGGGAAGGAGGAGGATCTGGTCCAGGCACGCCAAGGAGACGCACTGTGGCTGCAGTGGGGTGGAAAGGGGAGAGTGCATGAGGACTGAGTCAGAGAGGTGAGGGGCTCTCACATCAGCACACAGGTCATGCTGTCCTTGACTGTGAGTGAAATGGAAGCTTCTAGATGTTTGGCAGAGGAATGACATGAACAGACCTGTTTTAACTGGCTCACTCCGGCCACCATGTTAGGAACAGTAGGAAGAGGACCAGTGGGAGAAATATTAGGTCACGTTCCCTGGAAAGCAGACTCTGGATGGAATTTGTTTTCAGGAAGCCGGTGGGACTGTGCCTGCGGGAGCTGCACCTGTGAGGGAGTGAGGGAGGCAGGACGTGGCCAAGGAGACAACAGACTCCTCAGATGATCTTGGGGGAAGCTCTGGGCCAGAGTGGTCCTTGAGAGAAGGTCTGAATCAAGGCAAGGGGGCCGGGCTTTGTAGCCCCACTGGGGCCAGTCCTGGGATATAGGCTGCTCCAGGGAGGGGTCAGAACCTTGGCTAAGGCAGTTTGTCTTTGGCTGAGGATGGTTCCTGGGGAGACGCCACACAGGTGACACTCCTAGCAGTCTCAGTCCTGAAGGGGACACAGCGGGCGCAACGTCACATCATGTAGAGGAGATGATTGACAGAATTCAGTTAAGGGACCTGGTGATGTGGAGAATAATGTGTGCAGTGGGGGTGTAGGAAGTGATGGAGTCTGCCACGGCCTGAGGGAGACCCTGTCTCAAAACAAACAACCAACCAAAAAAACCAGGTTGTTGAAAGAGAAGGAACAAACCCTACCTTACTAAATTATCTGCACTAAAGCTCACAAAGAGCATTAAATACCAAGTGAGTAAGAACTGGTCAAAGCAAAAAGACAAGCATTGCAGGAGGGTTATTTAATGCAGGTGCTGGGGCCACAGCCAGGAGCTCGCAGCAGGTTCATCATCCACAGTCACAGGATGGAAGGCAGTGCCAGGGGTGCCAGGTGGCCAGATGCAGTGGTAGAGCTTTCTCTCGTGTCCCGTCCCCATCAGCAAATCTGACTGGCTCTGCCCTCCCGCCTTTTCCTGAATGAAGGAGTGATGAAAACAGTCTGTTGGAAAGATTAATTAGATAATACAGACAACAGAGAGGAGTAGAGAAGACTTGATTCTGGAAGAACCAAGGCACAGAGAGATGAGGAGCTAGATGAGGGCTGTGTGGAGAGGGGGAAAGCCACGGAGAGGTCCCCAGGAGGAAATGCCAAGTCCTGAGAGCCGATAGGATAGAAGGACTATTCTGGAATCATTTCCAGCCAACATGGCACTAAGGGAGGCATCAAAGCCCACAACACGAAAGGGGCAATTTTCCAGCCGTCTTAACAAGAGCTATATGGCCTGTGCTAAGTCAGTGTTGGTAAGACAGACTTCAGGTGGCTTCTGTTCCAGTCGGACATGTATGAACCACCCAACCGTGGGACTGGTGCCTTTTATCACATGACATTGGCTCTCCATTGCAGAAGTGAAGCCAGGGTTGGGAATTTGAGGGACGTGATACAAATTCAAGGAAATTCAAATAAATATGCAAAATCATTTTCATTCATCCTTGTTCCTGCACATGTAGTCCATGTGGTCTCATCAGATGTATGGCTTTTTTTCTTCTTCAGGTCATTGTTTTTCAGACATACACAAATAAAAGTCATGTGCCCATTGAGGCAAAATACATCTTTCCTTTGGACGACAAGGCCGCTGTGTGTGGCTTCGAAGCCTTCATCAATGGGAAGCACATAGTTGGAGAGGTAAGGCGAGAAGATGCACTGTGCCCGCTGTCTGCTTTCAAAGTCAGCTTCCATTTCCCAGAACCTTTGTTTTCGGAGTCCCCATGGCTATAAGCTTGAGTAGCAGCCTTATCATAAAACAAGAATGTTCTTTGAAGAACCAGTCCTTGCACAGTGAGCCTCCCTCAAACATCCCTCCCTGATGAAGGATCTCTACCCCCGTCTGTCCAGTCTTCGTCGTCAGTGTCTTGCACATTCTTTGCCTTGGCACTGCAAGAGTGATTTCAGCATGAAAAGTTTAAGAGGGCTGGGTGCGGTGGCTCATGCTTGTAATCCCAGCACTTCGGGAGGCCGAGGCAGGCGGATCACTTGAGGTCAGGGGTTCGAGCTGAAATGAAAGCTATTATAGCTTTCTAAAAAAAATAAACAACAGTTGATTAATTCTTTGTTTATTGTAAGGATTAGTGCACAGTTACAATTATAAACTACAATTTCCAAAATTTAGAGTAATTATGTTTTGTTCCACATAAACTCCCAACCAAAAAAAATTTTTTTCCCTATTGATTCTGAAATATTTTGATCACAACTGAAAGAGACTTCTCTTTAGTTGACCTTTCCTGGTTCAGGTTCTTATCAGATAAGTACATTTCGATGATCACTTTATTTACGTCTCCATTCACCTTAGACTCGGTTTTTAGTTCTTGCCTGAGTTTTAATAAACATTGATGTTGTTTTCTTCATTAAAGTCTGAAGTCACTCTTCATGTAAGGAATGATTGAAACATCATCTTTTCCAGATTAAAGAGAAGGAAGAAGCCCAGCGAGAGTACCGAGAAGCCGTGACCCAGGGCCATGGCGCTTACCTGATGAGTCAGGATGCTCCGGTATGGCGTGGTGTGCACGCCGTGTGCATACAGGAAAGGGAAAGAGACTTAGAACAGGATTTGAACTATGAAATTCATGCTAGAGGCTGAGATAATTTACACTGCTGTAGGCCCCAGAGTTTCACTTGCTCTAAGTAAGGGGAAGCCACGCCAGTCAGACCCATTTGACTTATCTGAACCAAGGAGGAAACGGCGTCAGTAATTCCAGACAAACAGGAAGAGCTAGGCCTGTCATTGGGAACCGAGTTTTCCAGACGGAATGACAGAGAAAACAATAACATTTGAGGTATATAACTTTCATCTGCTGATAAGAGTGTGATACATTGGCTGGGCGCAATGGCTCACGCCTTAATCCCAGCACTTAGAGAGGCTGAGGTGGGCGGATCACCTGAGGGCAGGAATTCGAGACCAGCCTGGCCAACTTGGTGAAACCCCCTCTTACTAAAAATATAAAAATTAGCTGGGCGTGGTGGCAGGCACCTGTAGTCCCAGCTGCTGGAGAGGCTGCAGCAGGAGAATTGCTTGAACCCAGGGGGCAGAGGTTGCAGTGAGCCAAAATTGCACCATTGCACTCCAGCCTGGGCAACAAGAGCGAAACTCCGCCTCAAAAAAAAAGAAGGGTGTGATATATTTACAGTTTTCCTGGAAGTAAGCTCACCCAGCAGATGGTCCAGTCATAAAGCAGGGAGGCATTTCTGCCGGGTCCTGCTTGGGCCCAGTTCCTGTGCTTTTAGGTGATTCGCTTTAGCAGGGACGTGACCTGGACAGCGTGGAAGTGGGAACAGCTGGCAGGTCCACTGGACTACTTTCCTTGAATATCAGGTGTTTTCACGAGGCGTCTGGCAGGTGCTAGATTGCGTGTAGTCAGTGTCTAACTCTAGTGCAGGTATTTTAGTTCTTTTTGCAGATGGGGCCATATGTTTGAGTATCGCCTCTGAGGGTGACACGTGGCCATGGTGTTTTGAAAATTTAACATTTGCTGGGGCTAGGGGCACATTCAAGATTAATACAGATCGAAGGGGTAAATTATTGGTCTTGACATCTAAGATATCCACTTGCAGGATGGGAATAGGCAATGAAGAGGTGATTATTGAACAGTTAACAATGCTAGCTCTTGGCCGGGCGCGGTGGCTCAAGCCTGTAATCCCAGCACTTTGGGAGGCCAAGGCGGGTGGATCACGAGGTCAGGAGATCGAGACTATCCTGGCTAACATGGTGAAACCCCGTCTCTACTAAAAATAC
>NW_012106586.1:1795228-1809269 GCF_000951045.1 Mandrillus leucophaeus
TACAATTACTGGTCTGGTTGGAGTTATATCTACCATCTTGCTAGTTGTTTTCTATTTGTACCATTTGTTCTTTGTTCCTTTCCCTCTCTTTTCCTGCTTTCTCTTGTATTGTTTTTTAAATGATTCCATTGTATCTCCATTATTGGCTTATTCTATCTTTTATTTATTTATTTATTTATTTATTTATTTTTTGAGGCAGAGTCTCACTCTCACCCAGGCTGGAGTGCAGTGGCGTGATTTTGGCTCACTGCAACCTCTGCCTCCCAGTTTGAGTGATTCTCCTGCCCCAGCCTCCCAAGTAGCTGGGACTACAGGCACACACGACACCCAGCTAATTTTTGTGTTTTTAGTAGAGACAGGGTTTCACCATGTTGGCTAGGCTGGTCTCAAACCCCTAACCTCAAGTGATCCTCCTGCCTCTGCCTCCCAAAGTGCTGGGATTACAGACGTGAGCCACCGCGCCTGGCCAGTTATGTCTCTCTTAAAAAGTTTTGATTGTTGGCCAGGTGTGGTTGCTCATGCCTGTAATCCCAACACTTTGGGAGGCTGAGATAGATCACTTGAGCCCAGGAGTTCAAGACCAGCTTGGATGACATGGTGAAACCCCAAATCTACAAAAAATACAAAAATTAGCTGGGTGTGGTGATGCATGCCTGTAGTCCCAGCTACTTAAGGGGCTGAGGTGGGAGGATTACTTAAGCCCGAGAAGTCGAGGCCACCATGACCCATAATGGCGCCACTGCACAGCCTGGGCAACAAAGTGAGACCCTGTCCCAAAAAATAAAAAAATTAAAGTTTTGATTGTTGCTCTAAAGCCACATGTTAAATATATGTTAAATATGGTAGCCACTTATTATATGTGGATATTTACATTTAAATATAAAATAAAATGTTTCATGTGGCCAGTGGCTATCTTATAATAACTTAGTGCATAGATAGACCATTTTTATCATCATAGAAAGTTACATTGGTCAGCACTGCTTTAGGGTTTACTACTATATACATTTTTAACTTACCGCATACAGCCTATATTATACTACTACATACGTAAGAACCTTACAACCAGAATACATTACAACCAGTATACGTTCATTTTTTTCCCATATCCTTTGTGATATTGTTGTCATGTATTTTATTTCTTCATATATTGTAAATCCTACAATGTGTTGTTATATATTCAACTATTCTTTTTTTTTAAGTTGTGGGATACATGTGCAGGACGTGCAGGTTTGTTACATAGGTAAACGTGTGCCATGGAGGTTTGCTGCACCTGTCAACCCCTCACCCAGGTATTAAGCCCCACATGCAGTAGCTGTTTATCCTGATGCTCTCCCTCCCCCAGCCCCCCAACAGGCCCCAGTGTGTGTTCTTCCCCTCCCTGTGTCCATGTGTTCTCATTGTTCAGCTCCCACTTATAAGTAAGAACATCCTGCGTTTAGTTTTCTGTTCCTGTGTTAGTTTGTGAGGATAATGGCTTCCAGTTTCATCCATGTTCCTGCAAAGGACATGGTCTCATTCCTTTTTATGGCTGCATGGTATTCCATGGTACATAGGTACCACATTTTCTTTATCCAGTCTATCATTGATGGGCATTTGGGTTGATTCCATGTCTTTGCTATTGTGAATAGTGCTGCAACGAATATAAACGTGCATGTATCTTTATAATGGAATGATTTCCATTTCTCTGGGTATATACCCATTAGTAATGGGATTGGTGGATCAAATGGTATTTCTGGTTCTAGGTCTCTGAGGAAGACCACACTGTCTTCCACAATGGTTGAAATAATTTACATTCCCACCAACAGACTAAAAGCATTCCTATTTCTCCACAGCCTTGCCAGCATCTGTTGGATTTTTTAACAATTGCCATTCTGCCTGGCATGAGATGGTATCTCATTGTGGTTTTGATTTGCATTTCTCTAATGATTAGTGATGTTGAGTTTTTTTTCTTATGTTTTTTTGGCCACATAAATGTGTTCTTTTGAGAAGTGTCTGTTCATGTCCTTTGCCCACTTTTTAATGGAGTTGTTTTCTTTCTTGTAAATTTGTTTAAGTTCCTTGTAGGTTCTGGATATTAGACTTTTGTCAGATGGATAGATTGCAAAAATTTTCTCTCATTCTGTAGGTTATCTGTTCACTCTGATGATAGTTTGTTTTGCTGTGCAGAAGCTCTTTAGTTTAATTAGATCCCATTTGTCAGTTTTTTGCTTTTGCTGCAATTGCTTTTGATGTTTTCCTCATAAAATCTTTGACCATGCCTATGTCCTGAATGGTATTGCCTAGATTTTCTTCTACAATTTTTATAGTTTTTGGTTTTATATTTAAGTCTTTAATCCATGTTGAATTATTTTTTGTGTAAGTTTAAGGAAGGGGTCCAGTTTTAATTTTCTGCATATGGCTAGCCAGTTTCCCCAGCACCATTCATTAAATAGGGAATCCTTTCCCCATTGCTTGTTTTTGTCAGGTTTGTTGAAGATCAGACAGTTGTAGATGTGTGGTGTTACTTCTGAGATCTCTATTCTGTTCCGTTGGTCTATGTGTCTATTTTTGTACTTACACCTTGCTGTTTTGTTTACTGTAGCCTTATAGTATAGTGTGAAGTCTGGTAGTGTGATGCCTCCAGCTTTGTTCTTTTTGCTTAGGACTGTCTTGGCTATACAGGCTCTTTTTTGGTTCCATATGAATTTTAACGTAGTGTTTTCTAATTCTGTGAAGAATGTCAATGGTAGTTTAATGGGAGTAGCATTGAAGCTATACATTACTTTGGGCAGTATGGGCATTTTCATGATGTTTATTCTCCTATCCGTGAGCATGGATGTTTCTCCATTTGTTTGTGTCCTCTCTGATTGCCTTGAGCAGTGGTTTATAGTTCTCCTTGAAGAGGTCCTTCACTTCCCTTGTTAGCTGTATTCCTATGTGTTTTATTCTCTTTGTAGCAATTGTGAATGGGAGTTCATTCATGATTTGCTTCTCTGCTTGTCTGTTGTTGGTGTATAGGAATGCTTGTGACTTTTGCACATTGATTTTGTATCCTGAGATTTTGCTGAAGTTGCTTATCAGCTTAAGAAGCTTTTGGGCTGAGACAATGGGGTTTTCTAGATATACGATCTTGTCATCTGCAAACAGAGGTAGTTTGACTTCCTCTCCTCCTATTTGAATAATCTTTATTTTCTTTATCTTGCCTGATTGCCCTGGCCAGAACTTTGAATACTATATTGAATAGGAGTGGTGAGAGAAGGTATCCTTGTGTTGTGCCGGTTTTCAAAGGGAATGCTTCCAGCTTTTGACCATTCAGTATGATATTGGCTGTGGGTTTGTCATTAATGACCCTTATTATTTTGAGATATGTTCCATGAATACCTGGTTAACTGAGAGTTTTTAACATAAAGGGATGTTGAATTGTACAAAGACCTTTTCTGTGTCTAGTGAGGTAATCATGTGGCTTTTGTCTTTAGTTCTGTTTGTGTGATGATCAACTATATTTTAAAGCAATTAAAAATAAGGGGAAATGTCTCTACATTTATTCTCATTTTTACCGTTTCTGGTGCTCTTCATTTCTTTGTACAGATACAAAGAAATCTTCCTTCTGTTCGAAGAGTTTTCTTTATTTTCTTTTTCTAGTGCAAGTGTGCTAGCGAGGAGTGCGTTCCTCTTTTATCTCACAGAATCTTTCACCTTCATTTTTGAAAAATATTTTTTGCTGAGTATGGGATTCTAGGTGACAGTTTATTTGTTTTCCTTTCAGCATTTTAAATATGTTGCTTTATTGTCTTCTGGCTTATATGATTTCTGACCAGAAGTCAGCTCTAATTCTTGTGTTGTTCTTCTATATGTGAAGGTATCTTTTTTCTCAAGCTATCTTCAATATTCTCTTTATCTTTGGTTTTCAGTGGTTTGATTATGATGTGTTTATGTTATTTTTAAAATGTATTGCTTATTTTGCTTGGATTTCTCTGAGTTTGGATTGTCTCACATTCATTTTGGGACAGTCTTGACCCTTATCTATTGAAATATTTCTTCTCCCTCATTCTCTCTGTCTCTTTCTCCTTCTGAGACTTCAATACATATATGTTAGACCATATTTGATATTGCACCACAGCTTTTAGAGCTCTGTGTTTTCACTTTTATTTCTTGTTGCATTTTATTTTGGATAATTTCTATTGACCTAGCTTCAAGTTCATTCATTCTTTTCTCAGCTATTGTCAGCTGATGGGCTTGTCAAATCCTTCAACTTTGATAGTGTATTTGTTTCTAGCATTTTTGACATTTAAAAATATAATTCAGTATCTCTAATGAAAGGTTCCATCTATTCATATGTATTCCTCACCTTTTCTGTATGTTTTTTCATATATTAATCATAGTGCTGTCTGTTGCATTGTCATGGTTATCTCTGGATCTGCCTGTTAATTGCTTTATCTTGACATTGGGTCATTTTTTCCTTGCTTTTTAAAAATGTGTGTATTTTGGAATTTGTGATTGAATGTTGGACATTGTTCATAAAAGAAGAGAGACGGAAATAAATGGCATTTATGCCCAGAAATGGCTACTCCTGTTCTTTCAGACTAGTGCAGGGGTTGAAGAGCTGAAGGGGCTGAAGAGCTGAGTTTGAGTTCTGCTGTTGTTATCATTACTCTCTATTGTTATTATTACTCTCAGTCTCAAATTCCTCTAGTGGTGGACTGCCACTACCTTGTGCCTCTTGGGTCCTGGATCCGGTACTATTCTTACTGAGGTTCATTCTCTGCCCCCAGCTTTCAGCAGACCCTGCACACTGTCCGACAGAGGTGGTTACAGCAACTCTTTCCCTCCCCCAGTGCTAGGCTGCTGTTGCTTGATGTGCTGTACTAGGCTCCTGGTGGGGCAGGGGCATTCTTCTGGTTCAGCCTCAGTCTTAGGCAGGGCCTGCAGTCCTGGACCTTAGGGTGGGAACTTCTTAGCACTTCCGTTCGTTGTCCTACCTTAGTGGCAGCCAAATTCTGCCTTGTGTCTGTTAAGAGTTGTTTGGGGGACAGTTTCCTGCCTTTCCTCCAGTTGTAGCAACCCCTGCTTTGTACTAGTGCAGGGTCCTGGGCCTAGGAGGGTGTCATCCCCTGCCCCATGGGGAGGTGGCTGTTCCTCTCTGAAGCAGTGGAACAGAAAAAGAAAAGAAAAGAAACTCTTCAAGCACCTGGGCACGGGGCTAGTAAGGAAGGCTTTTCTGATCGATCCCTGGTTTATTTCTGCCCCTTCCCTGCAGCTCTGGAAGTGACAGTTTGCTGCCCCTCCCCCAGCAGCTGGAGGCTTTTGCTTCATGTGGGGGAGCAAAAAGGATCCAGGGAAGTGGCCCCACACCTGCTCCACTGAGAGGTGCTCCCCCTTGGTCTCCTGTCCTGCCCAGCCTTTCCAGTGGGCCCAATGGAAGGCTGTGGGGATGTGGGGAAATGCCTGTGAGAGAATGCAAACTCCCCTTGGGTCAGGAGCTCCCAATTCTAAACCAGCAAGCTTACCCACTCTCAGCCGGGAGGATTTCACACAGTTCCTGTGTCCCATCTGTCCCCTCTTTGGAATTCAGTTCTCTTGGTTGATGAGTTCAAGACAAGTTATGATTTTGTAGATTGCCTGGTGTGTTATAACAGAAGTGACATTATCTGCATCCATCTATATCCTGCCCAGAAACAGAACTTCAATCCCACTCTATTAAGTGGCAGTCTCTCAAATGAACCCCAGGTGTTTATACATACATTTCTTTTAAGGGCTAGCACTATTAAGTATTTAATAATCACCTCTTTATTATTTATTTCCATCCTGTAAATGGATGTCTTTGATGTCAAAAGTAACAATTTAACCTTTAAGCCTAAATTAATTCTAATCTAAATATAGAAAATTTTCATGATAGTGTGGTCAGTTAGAATGGTGAACATAGTTGGGGATGTTGAGAGGATCTCTGCGTAGTTATCAGAAAAAAATGCATCTAGCCTCTTTTTTCTGCACTAGCTAGTCATGGGGTTGCCGCCTTGTATAGTGATTATCAACATCCCATTAAAAGAAAGCTGAAGACTTTTTATTTAAAAATAACATGATAGTCTGGGTGTGGTAGCTCACACCTGTAATCCCAGCACTTTGGGAGCACAAGGTGGGTCACTTGAGGCCTGGAGTTTGAGACCAGCCTGGGCAACCCCATCTGTACAAAACTATTTAAAAATCAGCCAGGCATAGTAGTGCGTGTCTGTAGTCCCAGCTACTTAGGAGGATGGCTTAGACCTGGGGTTTCAAGGCTACATTAAGCTATGACTGCACCACTGCCCTCCAGCCTGGATGACAGAGCAAGATCCTATCTCTAAAAAATAAATAAATAAAAGTAAAAATAACATGAGAAATTACCATAGGGTAAAACAATTAAGCAAGGGCCAAGCTTAGAAAAAACGGCCCTGTTCTACAGCTGCTGGCAAAAGTGGTGTTGGGTGCCGTGGAGGTCAGGGAGGGTCTTCAAGAAAGGGCTTTGTGGAGGCTGTCTGTGCAGCAGGGCCCACTTGTGCAGGGAGCTCACACATCGGAGCCCCCGGGGCAGAGTCCATGAGTGCCTCTTCCCAGTTCAGCTGCCAAGGGGGCCCCTCTCCGTCTGCCTGCCGCAGACATCACCCTGTACCCATCACTGGTAAATGGCTCCAGGATTCTCTGCTAGCCTCACCAATGTGTCTTTTAGGTTTTATTACTGTTTTTCTGAGGAAGAATTTGGCAGGTTGTTGTTCAAGTTCCTTAAGAAGTACATGGAGTTAGCTGGCATGTAATGAGTATGCTTTCAAGTTGCGCACTAAGTCATATGTTTCTGTTTCAGGATGTTTTTACTGTAAGTGTTGGAAACTTACCCCCTAAGGCTAAGGTCCTTATAAAAATTACCTACATCACAGAACTCAGCATCCTGAGCACTGTCGGTGTCTTCTTCACGCCCGCCACCGTAGCGCCCTGGCAACAGGACAAGGCTTTGAATGAAAACCTTCAGGTTTGTACGCATAAAATTTGAAAAAGCATTTTGGCAGCAGTGGAGGGAGGGTAGTGGAGGGCTGTGGAGGAATTTATGCATGGGGAGAAAAGCATGTAAAATAATCTTTTAGGCATAAAGTCAATTTTACTGACATGCATTTAGATACATTATGTGTATAAAATGAAAAGAATAAAAGATACAGATATGATCAATAAGCATATTGTTATTCTGCTTAATCACTCCAAACATGTTATATCTGTAGTGCATGTTCATCATGAAGAACTAGGTAAGCACAGAGAATACAAATAAGCCAAAATAAAAAAATTAAAATCATCCTTTATCCCATCGCCCAGAGATAGCTACTAGTTAATGCTTTGGTATATCCCTCCAAACTTCCTACTTTGTATGTACAGCACATGTATAAAATGTGTGTGTGTGTATATATATACACAGACATATGTAGAGTTTTAAAATCTCTGTCAAAATGGTCAGTTGTATTTTAGAAGTTCCTGTCATTCCATGAGCAAACTTTGTGTTTCTCTACTTGAAAGTGAAACCAGCTGTCTTGCTGACAGTTGTGTCCTTGCCAAGATTACATTCAGTTTAGAGTCTCATTGTGAAACTTAATATATGCTTAGTTATACAAATATGTTTTTCTTTTAACAGGATACAGTAGAGAAGATTTGTATAAAAGAAATAGGAACAAAGCAAAGGTTAGTACCTAAAATATAAAACCTGTCAATTAATCATTCAATGTATATTAGTTTTCTGGTTTAAATTTCCATTTAGAATTGTTTGAAATAATTTCAGATAGAAATTTCAGATCATAGACTGAGACAACTTTCTCTTCATTTTTGGTAGCTTCTCTTTGACTATGTCTATTGAGATGCCGTATGTGATTGAATTCATTTTCAGTGATACACATGAACTGAAACAAAAGGTTAGTGCATCTTTTATTTGTTAAGAGCTCTTATTTTAACCCTACTTTTATCTTATCAAAGCAATGCATGCACGTGGTTTCAAAGTGAAATAATGCTAACAAAAGCTTCTAACAAGCAGCAGCACTCCTGCCCCTGATTCTTCCCAGACCAGTTTCCAGAGACAGTGAATCACTTGGAATATTTGAGGTATTTCTTTCATTTTGCCTCCAATTTTTAAATATTAATTTTTAATGATTTTTCTTGATTCACCTGTTTCAGAAATTATCTTTTGACTTCCTGTTATGGAAGTTGGATGTGTAGCTCTTGCCCCCTCCACCCACCTCACTCCCTACTTTTCCGCTCCCCTTTATTCCAAAAGACCTGTTTCACAATAGTCAGTGTTTATTATGTAAATGATGTTTATCACTGAGCCAAGAAATGTATAATATTATGAGTTTTCTTGTTTGTTTAGTTTTGTTTTTTGAGACAGGGTCTTGTATCTGTCACCCAGACTAGAGTACAGTGGTGCAGTCATGGCTCACTTCATCCTTGACCTCCTTGGCTCAAACAATCCTCCTGCTTCAGGCTCCTGAGTAGCTAGGGCTACAGGCCTGTGCCACCACACCTGGCTAATAAAAAGAAAAAAAAGATTGTAGAGACAGGGTCTCACCATGTTGCCCAGGCTTATCTCAAACTCCTGGGCTCAAGGGATCCTTATCTGATGTGCCATCTGCTATACCCAGATAAGTCTAACTGAATGGGCAGATCCATAATCTTTGGATCCGGGGTTTGAGACTGTCTCACACGTACCTAAATTTGACTGTGTGAATCAACCTTAGGATTGCAGAAGGGTGACTAATATGCTCATGGTCTTCTAAAACCTGCATTTTGTTATTTTGGTTTCTTTGTTTTGTTTTGTATGTGTGGTTTTTTTTTTTTTAGATGGAGTTTTGCTCTTGTTACCCAGGCTGGAGTGCAGTGGTGCGATCTTGGCTCACTGCAACCTCCACCTCCTGGGTTCAAGCGATTCTCCTACCTCAGCCTCCTGAGTAGCTGGGATTACAGGCTCCCGCCACCACGCCCGGCTAATTTTTTGTATTTTTAGTAGAGGCAGGGTTTCGCCAGGCTGGCCTCAAACTCCTGACCTCAGGTGATCCACCCGCCTCGGCCTCCCAAAACGCTGAAATTACAGGCATGAGCCACCACACCCAGCCTGTATTTCATTATTTTGGAATTTACCACTACTTTGTTGATTCTTTTTTTTTTTTTTTTTGAGACGGAGTCTCGCTCTGTCGCCCAGGCTGGAGTGCAGTGGCCGGATCTCAGCTCACTGCAAGCTCTGTCTCCTGGGTTCACGCCATTCTCCTGCCTCAGCCTCCCGAGTAGCTGGGACCACAGGCGCCCACCACCTCGCCCGGCTAGTTTTTTGTACTTTTTTTTAGTAGAGATGGGGTTTCACCGTGTTAGCCAGGATGGTCTCGATCTCCTGACCTCGTGATCCGCCCGTCTCGGCCTCCCAAAGTGCTGGGATTACAGGCTTGAGCCACCGCGCCCGGCCTTTGTTGATTCTTAATAGAGTTATGTAAGCTGTGCAAGGGTTTGTTCTGTGACAGGTAAGTGCAGACGGCTAATATGGTGTTACTCCATTACTCACCTTGTTGTGGTGGTGTTTGTTTTGCAGCGCACAGATTGCAAAGCTGTCATCAGCACCATGGAAGGCAGCTCGTTAGACAGCAGTGGATTTTCTCTCCACATCGGTTTGTCTGATGCCTATCTCCCAAGAATGTGGGTTGAAAAACATCCAGAAAAAGAAAGCGAGGTATACTCCTTTTTGCTTAGAAATAGGAGACGCTATTGAAAAAACGTTTCAGAATAAGCTGGTTAAACTTGCAAATTATTGATTGTCTTGAAAAACTAGCATTACAAAATGAACTCTCACATCCCAAGATTCTACAACTAAAAATATTTATGATATCAAGTATTGTAAACTTCTGACGTTTCGTCCAAAACCCTTATGTGGATGATTTGCCTGTACATATTGGCATTTTTACCTTAAGCTCCACCAAAAGAACATGTTCTATCAGACATTACGTTGGGTATTCTGTATACTTTTTATACTTTTAAAATACTGATACTGGAAAAACAAATAAGCAATTACTTGTGGTTGGTAATAAGATCATTTTGTGTGGCTGTGACAAAGAGTCTCTTCCTAAGTTAAAATGAAAATAGAAACTTAGGCCAGGTGCAGTGGCTCACACCTGTAATCCCAGCACTTTGGGAGGCCAAGGCAGGTGGATCACTTGAGCCCAGGAGTTTGAAACCAGGCTGGGAAACATAGTGAGACCTTGTCTCTATAAAAAATTAAGAAAAAAAATTAGCCAGGTGTGGTCACACCCACCTGTGGTTTCAGCTTCTCAGGAGGCTGAGGCAGGGCGATCGCTTGAGTCCAGGAGGTTGAGGTTAAAGTGAACTGTGATCGTGCCACTGCATGCCAGCCTGGACAACAGAGGGAGACCCTGTCTCAAAAAAAAAAGGAAACTTATGTGATAGTAGTTAAGTATTGGTTAATTAATGGAACAAAAGTTATGTGTGTGTATTTTAGTAATCACAATGGCATGTATATTCCTCTTAGAATAGTGTGTATGAGATATACATATATATATATATTTGTTCTATAATGTTGATGCTATATGATTTTTCAGATATTAATTCTTGATCTCTCAGAAGTTTATGTCTTCTCCATTGGAGACTCCCAGTTCTAACATTCTACTTTTGACTGGAACTCCTAGTAGGCCATCTTGTTGTTAATTACATCTCATTCTTTCTATTTTCATAGCATTAGTTTACCTCACTAGAAAGTTTTGGAGTTTTCTAAGTAGACCTTTTCCAGTTGAAGTGACAAGAAGCTCCAGTCCAGCACCTTCTTTCTTCTTTCAGGCTTGCATGCTTGTCTTTCAACCCGATCTTGATGTCCACCTCCCTGACCTAGCCAATGAGAGCGAAGTGATTATTTGTCTTGACTGCTCCAGTTCCATGGAGGGTGTGACATTTTTGCAAGCCAAGCAAATTGCCTTGCATGCGCTGTCCTTGGTGGGTGAGAAGCAAAAAGTAAACATTATCCAGTTCGGCACAGGTGAGTGCGCTTTGGCCCTGGTCCTGCGTGTGCTTCCCCCACATGTGAATCACGCTCTGTAGAACTGACAGCTGTGGGTGCCTGATCCCGCCTGTGCAGTGAGGAGCAGCCTAGTATGAAACTGAAGAACAAGAGCTCTGGAGCTGGACCCCCTAGGTCCAGATTCCAGCTGTACCACTCACAGGCTCTGTGTCACCTTGGGTGTGCTACTTGAACTTCTGGTGCCTCCGTTTCCTCATCTGCGATCTGAGGATAATTGTCCCTAACTCACAGTGTTGCTGTGAGGAGGATTGAGCTAATATATGTAAAGGATTTTTAAACTGTGGCTGTTCCACAGTAAGTGAGATATAAATGCTACTGTTGCATTAGCAACTGAACCAAATGCAAAACCCTTGGTCTGTTGAGTAGGAGGTCCCAAGTCTAAGGACAAAACATTTGCCATCAGCACAGTCATAGAAAATCTGGAAGGAATGGTCTCAGGAAGCATCCAGCCAGCACCGCTAGAAGGGAGGTAGTGCCACCCTCCAGGTGGGGCCCAGGGACATCTCAGCCACCAGAAGGCAGCACCTCTGGGGATGAGAGGTGCATAGAGTGGACTGAGGGGACAGTCCTGTCCTATTGATTCTTATCCTCTGTGCCATTCAGCAGAAGGCCCAGCCCCTTTTCCCCAGAGGTACGGTCTTCTGCTGCTGCTGGGACCAAGGTCGGACAAGCATGGGGAGTGCAAAGGGCATGAGCAGAGACTGTGGTCTTCCAGGGGCCAAGCTGCTCAGGCCATTGCAATGCCCTGCACCTTTGCACAAGCGATCTGCATGTACACATGGAATTCGACTCAACATTTTGCATAGTAAAGCACCACAGTTTGAATGCTCTATGATGTATTATTTAGAAAAATAGTGTGGTGATTTTTTTTTTTTTTTTGGAGACAGAGTCTTGTTTTGTTGCCCAGGCTGGAATGCGGTGGTGTGATCTCAGCTCACTGCAACCTCTACCTCCTGGCCTTAGCCTCCCCAGTGGCTGGGATTACAGGTGCTCACCACCACACCCAGCTAATTTTTGTATTTTTACCAGACACAGGGTTTCACCATGTTGACCAGGGCTGGTCTTGAACTCCTGACCTCAGGTGATCCACCCATGTCGGCCTCCCAAAGTGCTGGGATTGCAGGCATGAGCCACCATGCCTGGCCTGTGGTGAATCTTTTGTATGTTAAAATTATCAAACAGTTTTCTAAAAAGGAAGGTACACACATAAATATATAACATCCTTTACGACAGCCGTGATGGTATGAAGTAACATTATTGTTTGTTAGTGGTCAAGCAAGTGAACGTGTGGAAGCAGCACCTCATGCTGATCTTATTACACAGGTTACAAGGAGTTATTTTCGTATCCTAAGCATATCACAAGCAATATCGCGGCAACAGAGTTCATCATGGTGAGTGCAAGAGGCTTCCTGTATCTCTTGGGTCTTTTCCTACCACGCTTTAGGGGGATCTCCAGGGCTTAGGCCCCTCAAGCCATCATCAGAGCACCCCTAGTCCTGTGGTTTTTGTATATTGGTGGGGTCTTTATTTCATTAATTAAAATGATAATAAACTCATTAAGGAAAAATTGGAAATTAAAAAGAACAGAAAGAAAAAAACCACCCATGTCCTACCACTCTAATGCAACTAGCATTAACAGCTTTGAGAAGTTTTCTTCTGTCCTTTGTTTTTTTTCCCCTTGAAATGCAGCCAGCTTCATCTAAATGGGTTGAGGTTTAAAACAAAAAGAAAGAGAAAAGAAATGCTGGGCGTGTTGGCTCACACCTGTATCTCAGCACTTTGGGAGGCCAAGGTGGGTGGATCACCTGAGGTCAGGAATTTGAGACCAACCTGAGCAACATGGTGAAACCTCTTTTCTACTTACAATACAAAAAATTAGCCAGGTGTGGTGGCAGACACCTGTAATCCCAGCCACTTGGGAGGCTGAGGCAGGAGAATCATGTGAACCCAGGAAGTGGAGGTTGCAGTGAGCCGAGATTGCGCCACTGCACTCCAGCCTGGGCAATGACGGAGCGAGACTCCATCTCAAAGAAAAAAAAAAAGAAAGAAAATAAAATAATAAAATTAAGCAAACTGAGACTGACCAGCTGCCTCAGCCAGGCTGGCAAATCCAGAGCTGATTGGATGGGACATTTCTTCCCGTAGACGTCATAGTCCTCTGGAAACTGTAAAAAATCAAATAAGCATGAGGTGATAATATTATAGTTACTGCGTGACATCAAATAAACTAAAAGGACATAAGTTTAGTTGTTTCACAAGTGTATAATTAGGGAAAGAAAATATTTTCAGTGTCACTATCTCTCTACACTGTCCTTAGATGTGTCAGTGATGACAGCAAATGGTGACTGTATCCAACAAGGAGAACATAATCTTTCACTTCATTTCCTCCAGTCGGCCACACCTACCATGGGGAACACAGACTTCTGGAAAACGCTCCGATATCTTAGCTTATTGTACCCTGCTCGAGGGTCACGGAACATTCTCCTGGTATCTGATGGGCACCTCCAGGACGAGAGCCTGACGTTGCAGCTGGTGAAGAGGAGCCGCCCCCACACCAGGTTATTCGCCTGCGGTATCGGGTGAGTCTCAGAGAGCTGGTCACACAGTCCAGACCCACGGGGAGGTCTTCTTGTTGGCCTGCACAGAACTTTTGCAAGCTTGGAAGTTGACACTAGAATACAGAAGCCTTACAGCACAGAGGGATGGGGCTCCGGGCTCCCGGCCAGACTGCCTGAGTCTCAGAACCTGGGCTGGCCACTCATTAGCTGTGTGACTTGGGGCAAGTTCCTTAACCTCTCATCTGTAAAACCAAGATGATCATGAAAATACCTACGTCCTAGGGTTGCTGAGGAATACATGAACTCATACATAGAAAGCACTCAGAACAGAACTGACCCAAAAAGCACCAAATTGATATTAGATGTTATTATTCAGCATAAGAATCCATATCTAGGCCGGGCGTGGTGGCTCAAGCCTGTAATCCCA
>NW_012106586.1:1810404-1814445 GCF_000951045.1 Mandrillus leucophaeus
GGCCTGCAATATTGTTATTGATGGAAATTAAGTTGATATCTTTGTCAACATTCTGATACCTTACAGGGTTGTTTTTAGAGTCATCTGCTCCCTCCCTCAGTGAATTGAAAGTCAAGAATTTCAACTTTTTTTCTGTTTGAAGGGCAAGTCAGTCCTCTGATAGATGGGAGCTTAAATCAGCCAAACTTTCAGATGTTTCCTCCTATTACCTCTTTCTCTGTTTAACCTCAGCTACACACGAGTACATTTCTTCCCCACGTCACGTCTCTCCTATTGAGCTGTGAGCTTTCTCAACGCTGTTAACATGTACTTCAAAAATATTTCTCCAATGTCTTAAAAATTAAAACATGTGAAATGTTATCAGTCCTACAGCAAATCGTCACATCCTAAGGATTTTGTCCCAGTGTGGTGCCGGAGTATTTGAATATTTTAATGCAAAATCCAAGCACAGTTGGAGAAAACAGGTATGTGTTTTAAACATCTGGTGTTATATTTACATTTGGAAATCTCACATTCTTCCAAGGCTAAGAAATAGGAACATCTGTGTTTCCTTGAGTGAGAAGGGAGCCGTAAAGAGGCAAGTGCTGCTGCAGGTATGAGCCCTGCCTCAGGATGGCACCAGCGGGAACACAGGAGTTCCTCAGCAGGTCATTCTCCCAGCTCATAGTTTGATTTCTGCCTTAAAAATAATGGACTGATGTTTTTAAGTGAATTATTAAATATGTTTTGCTGAAATTAATTTTCCTTATGATAAAATTTAGCATTTTAAACTTTTTTTTTTTTTTTTTTGAGACAGTCTCGCTCTGTCACCCAGGCTGGAGTGCAGTGGCGCGGTCTCGGCTCACTGCAAGCTCCGCCTCCCGGGTTCACGCCATTCTCCTGCCTCAGCCTCCCGACTAGCTGGGACCACAGGCACCCACCACCTCGCCCGGCTAATTTTTTTGTATTTTTAGTAGAGAAGGGGTTTCGCCGTGTTAGCCAGGATGGTCTCGATCTCCTGACCTCGTGATCTGCCCACCTCGGCCTCCCAAAGTGCTGGGATTATAGGCGTGAGCCACCGTGCCCGGTCATTTTAACCATTTTTAAGTCTACAATTTAGTGGTATTAGCTACATTCACAATGCTGTGCAACCATCACTGTCTTCGAACTATTTCATCAGCCCAAACAGAAACTACGTACTCATTAAACAGTAACTCCACATTCCCTCCTACACCCAGCGCCTGCTAACCACGACTGTATGTTCCGTCTCTGTGACTTTGCCTATTCTGAGTATCTCATATAAGTGGAGTCATAGGACATTGTCTTTTATGTCTGGCTTATTTCACTTAGCATGATGTTTTTAACGTCCATGTATGTTGTAGCATGTGTCAGAATTTCCCTTCTTTTTCAAGCTGAATAATATTCCATTGTATGGAGAGACCACATTTTGCTTATCCGTTCACCTATCAGTGGCCACTGGGGTTGTGTCTGTCCTTTGGCTATTGTGAATAATGCTGCTATGACCATTGGTATACAAGCGTCTGTGTGAGTCTGCTTTCAATTCTGGATACGTGCGTAGTGTGGGATTGCTGGATCCTATGGTCGTTCTGTTTAGTTTTTTGGGGAACTGCTATGCTATCTTCCATAGCAGCTGCATGATTTTACATTCCCACCACCAATGCACCAGGATTCCAGTTTTTCCACATCCTCACCAACACTCATCATTCCTTTCTTTTCCATATTGACTGAAATCAATCAGCTTTTCTTTGGTTTGTTTTGGTTTTTGAGACACAGTGTTGCTCGGTCATCTAGGCTGGAGTGCAGTGACGCAATCCTAGCTCACCACAGCCTTGACTTCCTGAGCTCAAGTGATCCTCCCACCTCAGCCTCCAGAGTAACTGGGACTACAGACATATGCCACCACTTTTTTTCTATTGCTTTTTGTTTGTTTGTTTTTTGTTTGTTGTTGGTGTTTTTTGAGACAGGGTATCACTTTGTCACTCATGCTAGAATGCAGTGGTGCAAGCTTGGCTCACTGCAGCCCTGACATCCTGGTGTCAAGCCATCTTCTTCCCTCACCCCCCAAGTAGGTGGGACTACAGGACCACACTACCACACCTGGCTAATTTTTTGTATTTTTTGTAGAGACAGGGTTTCACCATGGGCCCAGGCTGGTCTCGAATCCCAAACTCAAGCAGTTTTGTGTGCCTTGGCCTCCCAAAGTGCTGAGATTACAGGCATGAGCCACTCTGCCCAGCCAGCACTTGTTTTTTTAATAACAGCTATCCCACTGGGTGTGAAATGGAATCTCACTGTGGTTCTGATTTGCACTTCCCTTATGACTAGTGACGTCAAGCATCTTTTCATGCACTTGTTGGCTTTTGTGTATCTTCTTTGGAGAAGTATCTATTCCAGTACTGGAATCTACTCTTACCAAGGTTGCATATCAGTAATTAGCTAATGGAATAATTTCAGGATGCTTTGTCAATGTAAAGGATGTGATCATGCTATTATTTAAAATTCTACCTGGGCATGGTGGCTCATGCCTATAACCCCAGCACTTTGGGAGGCTAAGGTGGATCACCTGAGGTAAGGAGTTCGAGACCAACCTGGGCAACATGGTGAAACGCCATCTCTACTAAAAATACAAAAATTAGCCGGGTGTGGTGGCGCACGCCTGTAGTCCCAGCTACTTGGGAGGCTGGGGCAGGAAAATCACTTGAACCTGGGAGGCAGAGGTTGCAGTGAGCCAAGATTGTGCCACTGCACTCCAGTCTAGGTGACAGAGCAAGACTCCACCTCAAAATAAAATAATTAAAATAAAATAAAATAATGTTTAAAATCTTTTCGGGAAAGTGCCTTGTAGCAGGAGTGAGAGAAAATACCGAAGAGTTATAAAATTCCCAAAGAATAGAATGTATACTTTATTTTAAATGTGAAGCAACTATTTGCTGGATGGAGCATTGAAAGAGAAATAATTCCTCTTTTATAAATAGATAGAAGACCAAATGACTAGGCTATGTTCTCCAAGCTGCCACTCTGTCTCGGTCAAATGGCAGCAACTCAACCCAGATGCGCCTGAGGCCCTGCAGGCCCCAGCCCAGGTGCCGTCCTTGTTTCGCAACGATCGACTCCTTGTCTACGGATTCATTCCTCACTGCACACAGGTAAGAAGGCGCAGAGTTTGTTATTCTATGGGAAGACCAATGTATTTTGCTATTTTTTTTCTGTCTTCTTCCCTCCCCTTCTCACCAGCAGATTTTCTTCTTCTGGGAACATAGCTGGTGGTTAGCCAGGGCTTTGGGGAGGCTTCTAACTTTTATTGAAAGGGGAGAGAAAATCACCAAAAGAATTTCTGTTAAACCAAGACACTGCAGAGTGGAAAGGCAAATGAGGAATTTATTTTTTTTCCCATTTCAGGCAACTCTGTGCGCACTAATTCAAGAGAAAGAATTTTGTACAATGGTGTCGACTACTGAGCTTCAGAAGACAACTGGAACTGTAAGATTCAAAACCTAAACTATCGACCCATTGTTTGAAAGTTAATGATACTATATTTCCATATGTAATGCTCTATGTCAAGCTTGTCCAACCCACGGCCCAGGGCAGCTTTGAATGCAGTCCAACACAAATTCGTAAACTTTTTTTTTTTTTAATTATATTTTCAGTTCTAGGGTACATGTGCACAATGTGCAGGTTTGTTACATATGTATACATGTGCCATGTTGGTGTGCTGCACCCATTACCTCGTCATTTACATTAGGTATATCTCCTAATGCTATCCCTCCCCACTACCCCCTCCCCACAATAGGCCCCAGTGTGTGATGCTCCCCTTCCTGTATCCAAGTGATCTCATTGTTCAATTCCCACCTATGAGTGAGAACATGCGGGGTTTGGTTTTCTGTTCTTGCAATAGTTTGCTGAGAATGATGGTTTCCAGCTTCATCCATGTCCCTACAAAGGAGATGAACTCATCCTTTCTTATGGCTGCATAGTATTCCATGGTGTATATGTGCCACATTTTCTTAATCCAGTCTGTCACTGATGGACATTTGGGTTGAT
>NW_012106586.1:1815976-1816493 GCF_000951045.1 Mandrillus leucophaeus
CCTCCTCACTGGCTATGCTGGACTCATGCTGAGAGCACATGACCTCCAGGCAGACCTCACCAGGCTGCTAACGGACGGAAGCTGTAGCTACCAGTAACCCACGTTAAGGATCTTCTAGTCAATGTTATGATCATCACCAGTTAATATGAAAAGTAAAGACAAATCCAGTCTTTATCCATAGGTTGAAAAACATCATGGAAATTATTTTCATAAGCTCTTTTTCTGAAAAATAATTGATCTTTTCTTTAATATTTCAGGAGGAACTCCTCTAAGCAAGGAGTTCTTGATAGTTGTAGAACTGTTGTAGAAAGAAAAGTAATCGGGCACTTGTCATTTAAATGGCAGAGATGCCCTTTGCTGGAGTGCGAGTTGCTTCTTTATGCCTTTTGCTATGTTGATGTGTATCAGATTTTAAGAGGTAGACTTTATTCACTCTTTGCCAGCTCTAGGCCTTTGGGATCAGATTCAGGCAATATTGGTTTTGTTTTTTTTTTTTGAGAAGGAGTCTGGCTCTGTC
>NW_012106586.1:1817375-1836547 GCF_000951045.1 Mandrillus leucophaeus
CAGGTCTGTTGGAGTTTGCTTGAGGTCCACTCCAGACCCTGTTTGCCTGGGTATCAGCTGCGGAGGCTGCAGAAGATAGAATATTGCTGAACAGCGAGTGTTGCTGTCTGATTCTTGCTCTGGAAGCTTCGTCTCAGAGGTGCACCCAGCCATGTGAGGTGTGAGGTGCTGGTCTGGGGGATGTCCCCCAGTTAAGCTACTCAGGGGTCAGGGACCCACTTGAGCATGCAGTCTGTCTGTTCTCAGATCTCAACTTCTGTGCTGGGAGATCCACTGCTCTCTTTCAAAGCTGTCAGACAGGGATATTTACCTCTGCCAAGGTTTCTGCTGCTTTTTGTTTAGCTCTGCCCTGTCCCTAGACCTGGAGTCTACAGAGGCAGGCAGGCCTTCTTGAGCTGTGGTGGGCTCCACCCAGTTCGAGCTTCCAGGCAGCTTTGTTTACCTACTTAAGCCTCAGCAATGGCGGGCGCCTCTCCCCCAGCCTTGCTGCCGCCTTGTAGTTAGATCTCAGACTGTTGTGCTAGCATGAGGGAGGCTCTGTGGGCATGGGACCCTCCGGGCCAGCTGTGGGATATAATCTCCTGGTGTGCTGTTTTCTAAGACCCTTGGTAAAGCGCAGTATTAGGGTGGGAGTTATCCGATTTTCCAGGTGTTGTGTGTCTCAATTTCCTTTGGCTAGGAAAAGGAATTCCCTTCCCCCTTGTGCTTGCCAGGTGAGGCGATACCTCGCCCTGCTTCACCTCTCGCTGGTCGGGCGGCACACGCGGACCAGCATCAACTGTCCGACACGCCCCAGTGAGATGAACCCGGTATCTCAGTTGAAAATGCAGAAATCACCCATCTTCTGTGTCGCTCACGCTGGGAGCTGGAGGCTGGAGCTGTTCCTGTTTGGCCATCTTGCTGTAAACTTTCTTAAAACTTTATGAAACTTTTTTGCAAGTTTTTTTTTTCAGCTCATCAGCTATCATTATTGTTAGTGTATTTTATGTGTCGCACAAGACAATTCTTCTTCTTCCATTGTGGCCCAGGGAAGCCAAAAGATTGGATACCCCTGCTGTCTGTACTTCCTTTGTTGTTTTCCTGTGTTGAAATTTCATTACACAATATGTAGATGAGCTGTATGTACAAATGAGTATACTTTCCTTCAGTTTCTAACGCAGCACTTCTTCATCTGGAGTAGTTGGGTCTAGGTATGTCTATATGGGCATCAGTGGGTGGCAGTAACTGCAATAAAATATGCCATTTATGCATGGAAATTTTGCTAGAGAGGTTCGCAAAGATGTTCATGACTCAATAAAAGTTACATGCCACTGGCCTACTGATGCTATTTAGAAATATTGGTTACAATATTTCTATTATATTATAGAATAGATATAATTCTATAATATAATAGAAATTATAATATATATATAAATGGACTAAGGGTAGATCATATTGTATATTGAGGATGTGGGTTATTTTCCTTTTTTGATTAAAAGCAACTGAATTATGAAAGAAAAAATTCCTGTTTCCCCAATACTCACACCATTGTTGGTTTCCAGATATGTGTTTTTCCCAACCAATTCTCTGACACCAGTTGCATGTCCTACAATTTAATTCAATTCTGATACTAGCCACCTGGGGTTGGCACAGACCTCACAGGTCTCACAGAGTGAGGGCTCAGTCCCACAAGACTGGTCCCCACTCCAGACACCAGTAGCAAGTAGCGGGTCCCCAGGTTACCCACACTTCTGGTCAGCTCCAAGTCAGTGTTTCCACAACCCTTTCTCAAGTTCATTAATTTGTGTAACAGCTCACAGAACTCAGGAAATGTTTACCTTAGTATTACTCATGTATTACAAAGAATATTATAAAGGATACAAATTAACAGCCATATAGGGTGAGGCCCAGAATAGTCCAAGCACAGGAGCTTCTGTCTAACATACATTTGGGGTGCACCATCCTCCTGGCACATGAGTGCCAACCCGGAAGCTCCCTGAACCCCTTTAGGTGGGATTTTTAAGGCAGATTTCGTTACAAAGACCTGACCTGGTTGATTAAATCATTGGCCATTGGTGATTAACTGTGCCCTCTCTGGAGGTTGGGGAGTGGGGCTGAAAGTTCCAGTCCTCTAATCATATGGTTAGTTCCCCAGCAACCAGCCCTCATCCTAGGGCCTTTCTAAAGGTCACCTCATTACCATAAACTCAGGTGTGGTTGAAGGGTCCTGTTAGGAATAACAAATACATATATTTCTTATGTCTGTAGGGAAGTTCAAACTTTCCCTCTGAAGTTTCGATGTTTGGTCTATAAAACAATCCAACAATAGATGAACAGGGGAAAAGACATGCAGATTTCGTTATATGTGCAAGAGCCACATGAGACTCAAAGAAGGGCCAGATGAGTGAAGTTTTATACTGTACAGAGGCGGGGAGGTGGGGACAGGTTGTGGGAGGAAGAGGGGAGGAAACACATGGTGAACAAAGGCTTTCTTGTGATGCAGATGAAGTCTGGCAGGCAGCAGCTCTCAGAGAGAATAGAAGCACCTCTGGTAACAGTTTCTCTATGATCCCTTTAAGGTATCAGACTTTAGCCTCTCATTCCTGGGAGTTCATCTTTCCTAAATCTGGATAAGGCAGATAAGGGGGTCTCAGAGCAAGCCTGTTTGCATCTGCTGTTTACTTCACTGACATAGGATTCCTCTGCAGATGCAAATATTCCCTACAAAAGGATTGCTTTCCAGAGCTACTCCTGTGTCTGCTGTCCCTCTGAATAACATCTCAAAATATGCCAAAGAAAGTGTCTTTTTGGGGTGGCCTATTTTAGCTTTTTGCATATCACAATATCACAAATTATTACCAAGAAGTTTGCGAGGTTTGCACTGGTACTGAATCCACTATAGTTTAGCCTTGAAAGTTCCTAGCCTATGTATGCTAAATATGTAGTTTTTTCTTCAAAGGAGTGTTAATATAACCAGATAAATCATTTCCCAGACATTGCTGGTTTTTTTCTCAAAAATATATTGCTTCCTTTTCAGCATTAAGTCGGTATCACTGACTTATTAGTTGCCAGTGACTTCTGTATAGAACTTAAGCTCAATATTGCTTTAGAAATTAGATCTTTGTGGGTAACGATAAGGGAGAATAAATTAAAAGAGTATTTTTAGAAGTTAGATCTAAGGGGGAAAGAAAGTAAAATAATTTTACCTGGGAAGAGGTCGTTTTCCATAAAGGCACAGCAAGTTGTTCTTCCTCTGTGAGAAGCAGCCTTATCAATGACAAAATTACAAGAGTTGGAATTAAGGAAAGTTCCGTCTCTCAGTTGTTGGAGAGGAAGCACCTGGTGGTGCAGTCCTTACCCTGCAGAGTGCAGACCATGTTCATGAATGGGCATCCCAGCACCAAGGTAGCTCTTCCTATGGTAGGAAAGAAGTATTGAATTTTTTGAATACAATGAATCAGCAAAATGGCCTTTTATAGAAAAAGGAAAACTCTAGGGACAGAAAAGAGATGAGGAGCTGCCAGGGCTGGAGGAAGCTACACAGGGGCACACAGGAACTTTTCAGGGTAAAGAGAATGTTCTGTGCCTTCACTCCAACAGTAGTCACACAACTGTATACATCCCCTAAGACTCATCAAACTGTATATTTAAAAGGAGTGCATTTTACTGTATGCAGGTTATACCTCAATTTTTAAAATGATGTTCTTTGCAAGTCTTTTATTAGAAGCTATATGAATCTTTTTTTCTTTTTTTTTGCCTTTGCTGCTTAAACACAGATGATCCACAAGCTGGCAGCCCGAGCTCTAATCAGAGATTATGAAGATGGCATTCTTCACGAAAATGAAACCAGTCATGAGGTTTGTTCTTTCCACTGTAAAAAGTATTAGACATTCTTCTTGAGCATTCTTACATTGATTTATCTGTGGAAATGGAAAGTGAGGTCAGCTGTGTGCAGACTGCGGCGTCAGGGCATTCATCACTGTATCTGTGACACTGTGCCCGGGATGTGGGGTGTGTGGTAAATGTTTGTTGAATGAATTAACAAAAGAGTGGATGTCAGTGGTTTCCGGAAAATTCTGTCATGTTTTACTTATCAGAAAAAGTCCGAGGAGGGCTCAGAGAACACTCGCTGAGTGCCCGTAGTGGACATCACCTCAGATCTCTCGTGTGGTAGCGTTAGTATTCCCATCTTACTGATGAGAGGCCTGAGTGTGAAATGCTGAGTGACCTGCCAAAGTCCACCCGACTCCCCCCGTGCTGTGCAGACCAGAGCCTCAGCAGAGGGGCCCCTCAGCCAGGCCACCGGGACTGCCCGCTGTTCTCTCAGGGATGAGATCTTCAACAAGGCTGCACGCGTTAGTCCTAATGCCATCCCCACAAGAAGGTGCCAGCGTGAGAGCAGGCCTTGGAGACCCCCTGAGTCAGTTCTAGTGACAGACAGTCACCTGGTGGTCTCCCTATTCCCCTCAGATGCCCCTGGCTTGGCAGCCTCTGTGTGCTGTTTTGTTTAAGGCCCCTTTGTCCTGAACAAGTCATTGCGTCTTTCCAATTCCTCAGCTTTAAATTGGGAGCCACAGACGGTGAAAGAATGAGGAAGCCCACAGCCCGCGAGAGCTCTCTGTGAACTACGGGGAGCTGAATAATGGAGAGTGACAGTTTCTATGACTAAGTCGGTGCATCTCATTTTAAAGGAAATATTGAGCCACCGATTGAGATGGGACCTGCAATTCAATATTCAGTCTGAAATATATGAATCTTAAGATGATTTATTGACATAGCTAAATAAAAACAAAACAGGACATGACTTATGTTTTATTCTATCCTAGATGAAGAAACAAACCTTGAAATCTCTGATTATTAAACTCAGTAGAGAAAACTCTCTCATAACACAATTTACAAGCTTTGTGGCAGTTGAGAAAAGGGTATGTATTATTGTTAATTCGAGATTAAATTATTTTATTTATATTTTCACATTAAGAGAGTTACCCTTGCTTTGATGGTGAATGACGACCCTCACGCCCTGGGCCTGTGAAGCGTGGGGTGCAGACAGGCCAGCAGACCCCACGAGTCCCAGCCTCCCAGTCATGGGGGGCTTCGGTGTTGGGACTTACGGTGATCTTTCTAAATGACTTGAGTATGTTATCATTTTTAATGTTATAATCATTAATAGTTAGCTAATGTGTATTTTTTAGATATACTATAATTTTGTTACAGTTTTGGCACTGATCGTCTTTTATTAATCCAAGACCCTCAAAAAATAGAAAAGGCCTGGTTTCCCTGAGGGCCCCTTCCCCTTCATAAGTTTAAGGAAAAATTCACCTAACGTGCCCAGCACAGTGGCCAGCACCTGCCAGCGCTCCGTAAAGAGGAAAGCCACTCCACCTCCCCACTTTCCCTCACGCTTGTGGCGCATGGCACACGCTCCATTCCCACACACCAGCATATCCCACACCAACACCCACAGGCTTTAGAGTGTGTAATCATCATTTAATTGGTTAACGTCTGTTTGATTTAATCTATTTGTGATTCAATATAGGATGAGAATGAGTCGCCTTTTCCTGATATTCCAAAAGTTTCTGAACTTATTGCCAAAGAAGATGTAGACTTCCTGCCCTACATGAGCTGGCAGGGGGAGCCCCAAGAAGCCGTCACGAACCAGGTAAACGCTGATCACCAAATAAGCTGATATTGTGCTTTTGTTTGTTCACAAAGATGAAGGGAACCCTTTGCTAAAATAGCTCCCTTAATACCTGTACCTGAAGAAGTTGTTGTATCCCTGATGATGGAAAATATTCACGCATTTATAAAATGTTGAATGACATCATGTTGCATTACAGAGACTTCACAATGTATGAATGGAGCTGTGTAGACAGAGACTTCACGGTGTATGAATGGAGCTGTGTAGACAGAGACTTCACGGTGTATGAATGGAGCCGTGTAGACAGAGACTTCACGGCATATGAATGGAGCTGTGTAGACAGAGACTTCACGGCGTATGAATGGAGCCGTGTAGACAGAGACTTCACGGCGTATGAATGGAGCCGTGTAGACAGAGACTTCACGGCGTATGAATGGAGCTGTGTAGACAGAGACTTCACGGCGTATGAATGGAGCCGTGTAGTACAAAAAGAGAACACCTGTGGCTACGCTTCTATCATGGGCAAATAGATTGTCAGCCAGGAAGCTAAAGTCATTTAGGTAGTGTAATAGGTTTGTCATGAAATTATCCATAAAGTGCTATCTAATAATCTAAATTCACCACCAATATTTCTTAAAGTTTATAGTGCTTTATACTGTGGCCCTTATAACCAGAAATATAATAGAAATTGAAAAATGTGGCTTAAATAAAAATTGGAAGACAAATTCAAAAGCAAAGGAACAAAGCAGTGCTGACAACACTCTTAGGCCTCTAGGTTAAAAAAACTAAAATTTTCAAAATTTAAACATTTAAAATCTGGTCAGGCACCGTGGTTCATGCCTGTAATCCCAGCACTTTGGGAAGCTGAGGTGGGAAAAATCACTTCAGCCCAGGAGTTTGAGACCAGCCTGGGCAACAAAGGGAGACTTCATCTCTACAAAAAGTTTCTTAGGGCAAGCGCAGTGCTCACACTTTTAGTTCTAGCACTTTGGGAGGCCAGGGCAGCAGATATCTTGAGCCCAGAAGTTCAAGACCAGCCTGGGCAACATGGTGAAACCCTGTCGCTACAAAAAAAATAACAAAAATTAGCTGGGCTTGGTGGTGCATGCCTGTAATCCCAGCTACTCAAGAGGCTGTGGCGGGAGGATGCTTGAACCCAGGAGGCAGAGGTTGCAGTGAGCCAAAATGGCACCCCTACACTCCAGCCTGGGTGACAGAGCGAGGATTTGATCATAAATAAGAAAATAATATATGAAAGATGTGCAGTCTCGTTGCTAAAAGAAGTTAAAATGTAAACTGCCATGAGATTCCTTTTCATTTTTTAACTGTGTCAGGTTGGCAAAGATCACAAAAGGTAGATGATTGAGAGGCAGTAAAATATAGTGGTTAAGAACACAGGCGCTATGGCCAACTGCTCAGGTCTGAACCCCAGCCCACACTTCACTCTGTGGGACTTGACCTTCCCTGTGCTCCAGTCCTAATGCGCTAGTGGGGAGAGCGATAAAATCCACATTAGGTGGTTATGAAGTTCTAAGACCGTTACAACACACGTCTAGCTTGTGGCAGACATTCGATAAATATTAGCTGTACTTATTGTTCGCCAAGGCGTCTGAAATGGGCACTGTTGCCCAAACAGATGGGGCAGAAAGCTGACAAGTGGCCTTGGGTTTGCAGGGATACTTGCTTTTTTTTTTTTTTTTTTAATTTTAATTTTTTTTTTTTGAGATGGAGTGTCGCTCTGTCGCTCAGGCTTGAGTGCAGTGGCATGATCTCGGCTCACTACAACCTCTGCCTCCTGGGTTCAAGCAATTCTCGTACCTGAGTCTCCTGAGTTGCTGAGATTACAGGTGCGTGCCACCACACTCAGCTTATTTTTGTATTTTTAGTAGAGACGGGGTTTCACCATGTTGGCCAGGCTAGTCTTGAACTCCTGATCCACCTGCCTCGGCCTCCCAAAGTGCTGGGATTTCAGGTGTGAGCCATCGCCCCCGGCCTTGCTTTCTTACAGTGCACCCTTTTGTATATTTTGAATTTCGAACCATGGGCATGGATTGCCCATGAAAGAAAAATAATACTTTAAGCCAACACAAGCAAAGAGTTTGGGGAATCAGGAGAAGTAGGAGGTACATTCAGCCAGGCTCAGACAGCCCTGCAGGCTCACCCACAGGCAGGGCAGATGTTGGCAATATCGTGGGCTCCCACGCTGGTCCAGACTTCCAGGTCAGCTGGAGAGCGGGGGCTCAGGGCTGCTTGAAGGAAAGCGAGGGACCAAGCTGAGGGGCTGTGATCTGTGGCCTCTCTGTGACGGCACAAGGGGCCCTTCGAGTGCATTGTTTTGGGAAAAAAAAATCTGATGTATAATTAAGAATCAACTGTTTGTCCTTGAAACAAGAGAGACTCACTATTAAAATGGGCCCTGGAAAATATATACTTACCTTATATGTGTTTCAAAAACACACACCCAGAACCAGCTCTGAAAATGGAGATGGTCATGGTTGCACAACAGTGTGAATGTGCTTCGTTCCACTAAACTCTAAAATGACTAAAATAGCAAACGTTGTTATATACATTTTTCCCACCACACACATAAGTACTTTGTTCACCACAAAGGTCCGGAGGGATGTATGCCAGAGATCAGATATAACATTCTGTATGGTGTTTATTTTCTTCTTTGTGTCTGTCTACTTGTGTCTGCTTGTATTTTCTAATTTTCTCATAGTGCACATGTGGTGTTTATAGATTTTTTTTTTTTTTTTTTTGAGACAGGGTCTCACTCTGTTGCCCAGGCTGGAGTGCAGCAGCACGATCATAGTTCACCACAGCCTCGACCTCCTGGGCTCTAGAGATCCTCCTACCTCAGACTCCCAAGTAGCTGGGATTACAGGAGTGAGCCACCATGCCTGGACTGTTGATAGAAATTTTTGGAGTTATTTGGTTCTAAATTAATTTACGTTTTAATACAGTGTGGTGATAAATTATTTCATACTACATTTGCAAATACTTTGGATCTTAATACTTGCAGATCCAAACATATCGGATGAAAAATATTATCAATTAGCTTGATGACTTGAAAGTTTATGTTAGCTGCAATAATTTTTTTGAATGGACCATCTAATTTAGCAAAAATGTCAAGCCTCTGTTACTCTCCCTCAGTATCTGTTTTACCAAAATGTGGCACCTGCAGCATTCCGCATGGAGTCATTCCACCGAATTCACTAACAGAAGCCACAGCCACAATAGAGCCCGGGACAACCGGGTCTGCGTGGTCCTTCCCGACTCACTGAAACTTGGGGCATTTCCTTATTTGATACGTCTTCATTGTGAAATGAGACCTTCCAGGGACTGCAACACCTTTTCTGCTGGGACGCGCTCAGCAAGAACAGCACTGTGTGCTGGGTGCTTGTGTCCTCCTGCAGCTACCCCTGGGCTTAGGCTCAGTGTCTTCTGCAGCAACCCCAAGTCCACTTTGTTCCCTCCCGCTCATGAAAGCACATTGAGAAGACGCAAGAGGCAGAGATTTTTAAAACCTAGCTCCTAATCCAAGTTTTTAAAGTAAATCATTTGTAAAATTCAATGCTATAACTCTTAGCAAGAAACTGAAGGCACTGAAGCTGAGGGTCCAGAGCCCACGCTGTTCCTTAAATCAGGGGTCTCCAACCCCCAGTCCGTGGCCTGTGAGGAACCGGGCTGCACAGCAGGAGGTGAGGGGCAGTGAGCGAGCATTACCGCCTGAGCTCTGCCTCCTGTCATGTCAGCAGTGGCAGTAGATTCTCATGGCAGCCCCGAGCCCTGTTGTGAACTGCGCATGGAGGGGTCTAGGTGCTCCTTCTGAGAATCTAATGCCTGATGATCTGAGGTGGAATCATTTCATCCCAAAACCATCTGCCCCACCCCTGTCCATGGAAAAATTGCCTTCCATGAAACCAGTCCCTGCTGCCATAAAGGTTGGGGGCCACACCTTAGGTGATCAAGGTGGGGAAGGGAAAGAGGAAGCAAGTGAGTGATTTTGGCCAATAGAAGAATCATAATGAAGCCAGGCATGGTGGCTCACACCTGTAATCCCTATAGTTTGGGAGGCCAAGGTGGGTGGATCACCCAAGGTCAGGAGTTCAAGACCAGCCTGGCCAACATGGTGAAACCCTGTCTCTACTAAAAAATACAAAATACTATCCAAGAAGCAATTTCATAAAATTAAACAAAAATAACCCATATTTCTCAGTATGATTCTTTTTTTTTTTGAGATGGAGTCTTGCTCTGTCACGCAGGCTGGGGTACAGTGACTATTCACAGGCTCTATCACAGAGCACTACAGCTTGGAACTCCTGGCCTCCAGCGATCCTCTCACCTCAGCCTTCTGAGTAGCTGAGTAGCTGGGATGCTCCACAATACCTGACTTAATCAAATTTTTGATCTTTGCAAATCTTACAGGTGAAACGTGTTGGTTGGTGACTTGTAAGTTTTTGTTTCTTTATGAATGAAGAGGAGCATGTTTTATATTCTTACAGCCCTATGTGTCCCTTCCTGTGTGTTATCTGTTCATGTCTTTTATCTTTGTATTGAGATTTTAGTCATTTTCTTATTTATCTTAGGAAAACTTTCTCTGTTAGAGAAATTAGCCCTTTGTGCTATGAGTTGTGAAGTGTGTTTCCCAGTTTTCCACGTGTTATTTTGATGTTGCTTATTATCTTTTTGTCATGCAGATTTTTTAATGCAGTCAAATTTTTAATCTTTGTGTTTCTTCTTTTTGTTTAGTGTTGTTTTGCTTTTCATCATGCTTAGAAATACCTTTCCTAGTCAGAGATTATACTTTAAAATTTTTTCCCACTATTTCTTTAAATAGTTTTATGTTTTCATGTTTACATTTAATTTTTCATCCGATTGAAATTTATCCTGGCATAGGATAAGAGATATGGAACCAACGTTTTTCTTTTCCAGATGACTACTCCTTTTCCTCCTGTTGACTTGAAATGCCACTTTCATAATGTAGTAATTCTCAGTTTTAGGAGCTATTGCTGGACTTGCCTACTCTGTTCCTTGATTCATCTACTATAATTATTGTAATTTTATAAGAGACTTTAATATCTGATAGTTCTAGTCTATCACTATTGGTCTTTTCCAGTTTGCCTCTCTAATTTTTAAAAATTTAACCTCTGGTTAGCATTATTTTTAAATACATCTTTTCATATGTTCTATAATATTAATTATTCAGATGTATACTTGAAATTTGACTGAGTTGGGAAAGGACTATTCCTTTTTTAAATAGTTCATATTCACAGGTAAAATTACAGGCTAATTATTTCAAAAATATCAAGGACTTGTCATCCATATAAAATTGGATTTTAAGACCGGGCATTGTGGCTCAAGCCTGTAATCCCAGCACTTTGGGAGGCCGAGACAGGCAGATCACGAGGTCAGGAGATCGAGACCATCCTGGCTAACACGGTGAAACCCCGTTTCTACTAAAAAATACAAAAAACTAGCCGGACGAGGTTGTGGGCGCCTGTAGTCCCAGCTACTCGGGAGGCTGAGGCAAGAGAATGGCGTAAACCCGGGTGGTGGAGCTTGCAGTGAGCTGAGATCTGGTCATTGCACTCCAGCCTGGGCGACAGAGTGAGACTCCGTCTCAAAAAAAAAAAAAGAAAAAAAAAAAAAAGCTGGATTTTATACATGCAGCTTTTAAAGGAACACTCTTTACATTTAGATTGAAACAATAATGGTAATACAGCATCCCTCAAAATTTGTTTTACATACATATTGTTCATATTCTGGTATAATTATATGTTCATTTAATTACTTTAAAGCTTTTGGCTGGACACAATGTCTCATGCTTGTAATCCTAGCACTTTGAGGGGCCAGGCTGAGACGATCACTTGAGCCCAGGAGTTCAAAACCAGCCTGGTCAACATAATGAGACCACATCTCTACAAAAGAATAATTTAAAAATTAGCCGGGCATGGTGGCATATGCTCATAGTCCCAGCTACTGGGGAGGCTGAGGCGAGAGGATCGCTTGAACCCAGGAGTTCGAGGCTATAGTGATTGTGATTGCGTCACTGCACTCCAGCCCCAGGCAACAGAGCAAGACTCTGTCTCAAAACTAAATAAAGCTTTTGAGAACGTTCTTCCATTTTCTCATTTTCTTAATATTGCTGTAAAGCAGTGTAAAAGACCGGAATAATTTACTTCAAATGACTGTCTTGTTTGAGGCCTAACTTACACACTGTGATACTGCTCATTGTAAAATCTTGGGCAAGCCACTTCTGTGCTCCGCAGTTCGCTCCTGTGTAAAACGAGGGGTGTTTAAAATTCCACAATTCTAAGAACTGCGAGAGAAGTCTTTCAATATATTGATTGCTGATATTCTTTCCAGGTCTCAGCTTCCACGTCTAGAAAAAGAGGGCCTTGTACTAAAATGATGTTGAATGTCTCTGATGGCATTATTTTCTCTCTCTCTCTTTTTTGAGACAGAGTGCTGCCCTCTCACCCAGGCTGGAGAGCAGTGGTACAAATCTGCCCTCATGGCTGCCTCAGCTTCCCAGGCTCAAGCACTCCTCCTGCCTCAGCCTCCCAGATGGCTGGGACTATAGGAGTGAGCCACGACACCTGGCTAATTTTTTATTTTTTGTAAAGATGGAGCCTCACTGTGTCGCCTACGCTGTCCTCAAACTCCTAGCCTCAAGCGATCCTTCCTCCTTGGCCTCCCAAAGTGCTGAGATTACAGGCGTGAGCCGCCGCACCCAGCACTGGTGTTATTTTCAACGTCCCAGCTCACGTCGATGATCCTGATTCTGGATGAGCAACTGCCTGGTGGGTGGGAAGTCAAGTGCTAGGAAGAATGTTTGCTTGATTGTGCTTTTTATTCTGTGTTTTCTCCTTACATTACTAATTCTCTCTTCTGGGCAGTCTCTTTTAGCATCCTCTGACTGGCAAGAAGTACGTTCATCCAAACGGGCTAAAAGAAAAATGAAATTATCTCAGCCAAAAGTTTTTGAAGATGTTGAAGAGGATGGCTTAGATGTACAACCAGCTTTTACATCAAGTTTGAAATGTGAAGGTGTGGAAAAGCTGTTGGATTTAAGTCAGACAGAGTCATGTAAACCAACAGCAACTGAACCACTATTTAGGAAAGTCAGTCCACTGGAAACATCTACTTCTAGCCTTTTTCATGTTTCTGCTCCAGCCTTTGGTTCCTCTCTTCCCCCGGCTGCCCGCTCTTACAGTCCTGCTTCCATGCCTTTTGCCTCCTATGGTCAGGGAGCTGGTTTTGGTTTTGCTCCTCCTCCCAGACAGTTGGCTGTATCTCTATTCAGCCAAGGCCCTGTGCCTGGCAGTTGTGCTGACTGGATCCCACAGTCGGCATCTCATCCCACAGGACCTCTCCAGAAAGTACCTTGTGTACCCTTCTGTGGCTTTCCTTTTTCAGAGGGCTCATTGAGCTCCACACAGCCTGCTCCGCCACCACTTCCTGGAGGCTATACCCCCAGGCCTTCTGCTGGCACCTTCCCTGAGCTAGATTCTCCCCAGCTTCATTTCTCTCTTCCTACAGATCCTGATCCCATCAGAGGTTTTGGGTCTTATCATCCCTCTGTTTCCTCTCCTTTTCATTTTCAACCTTCCGCAGCCTCTTTGACTGCCAACCGTAGGGTGCCAATAGCCCCTGCCTTACCTAAGACTCTTTGCAGTCAGTCCTGGACTACCCCAGTAGATCTCTGTCTTCTAGAAGAATCAGTAGGCAGTCTTGAAGGAAGTCAGTGCCCTAAATTTGGTTTTCAAAGTTCTGAAACAGAAAGTCATGAACTATCAGAAGTGCTTCTAGACAGCTGCTTTTTACAAATAAAATGTGATACAGCAGATGACAGTATCCCATGCTTTCTGGAAGTAATAGAGGAGGATGAAATAGTGTGCACACAACAATGGCAGGATGCTGTGCCTTGGACAGAACTCTTCAGTCTACAGACAGAGGTATGTGTCTTATTTCTCCTTAAATCTGTGATTAGCTGGCTTCATAGTTTAGAACAGTGCTACTCAAAGCAGCCGGTCAAGGAACTGTCTATCGTCAGTCTATAGTGAAGTAAGGGGCTTGTGCACTGGGGTATAAGTCATACTGCTTCTTTCATTGAGGAACTCTTGCTACAAAACAAAACAGACAGCTGAACAGAACAGTGTGCTTGATGCTGGCTGGTGTTTCTCTACCAACATTAGACCAGAACCTCATGCTGGTGAATGTTACTATTCCTCACATGAAAATGAACATCCCCGAACAGATGATGGGGTGAAATCTTAATTTCCCAGATTCTAGAACTAATGGATTGTAATCCATTTAAATTTCCCACTGTGAAGTACAGCACAAGCACTTGTACATATACTCTAAATATTTTCACATAAGGTCATGGGAATACAGCTATTGTTCAGCATGTATATTGTGTTAGAGCTTATCATTCCGTTTGTTATGCTAATAAACACCCTGTAGATTTGGCTTCTGCACTGGTACTAAGACCCAATCTTGCACCTGCGATTATTTGTTTTGATGTAAAGTCGTTCAGTGAAATGGAAAGGCCTTGATGTAGCATAAAAGTAAGTGTGAGTCCCAGCCCACTTTGTGATTTGGGGCAAGTCAGGTAACCTGTCTGAGCCTCAGTTTCCTCATCCATATAGTGGAGATAATGATAGTGTCTACTTCACAGAGTGGGTTTGAGGTTTAAACAGGATAATGACAGCTGCCCAGTTTCCCTACTTGAGACAGTGAACACACAAGCCTGCTGCGAGCATACTGCCGGTGGTCAAGAGTGTGGATCCTGTGGCCACTCCTGGCTCTGCTGCTGGTTAGCTATGTGACTTTAGACAAATTGCTTCACCTTTCTGTGCCACCATGTTCTCATCTCCAGTGTGGGTGTGGTAATAGTTGTTGGGGTGATCAGACCCAACACCAGGTCATGGGGGTGACAAAGTCTGGTGGAGTCAAAGGATTGAGAAAAAGACAGTTTGAGAGAGAAAGGTGGGACACCAGTGGGCCATCGCTATCATGGACGCTGTGAAGGCCTCGAGCTCTGGGAGCCCACAGTATTTATTGGTAATCCAGCAAAGAAACAGGCGGTGGGAATGTGGAGGTCGAAAGGACACGTTGCATTAAGCACATGATTTACAGCTGTGATGGTTTAGCATTTATATGGAATATGTTCTGCTACTTGAGATAATGGGAATAGGAGCCTAGGAAGGCTAGAAGCAAGGAGCCAGCAAGTCTAGACACATTCCAGAGGACATTATGCAAGCCCTGCCTCAGTTTCCCTCCCAATACTCAGCTTTTTCCCAACAATAGTGCTCCGCAGGAAGTGGCTAAACATATAAAAGAATAGCACTTGGTACCAGTTCTCTATGGGTTGGTACATACTATTACTGCTGTCATTTTTCAAGGTATTGCCATAGATTCTTCAACCTATGCACCTGCCTAGGGCCACATCCTGCTTTCCCTGTGTTAGTTTCCCTAGGGCCTGGATTCTGTCTCCTTTGAGGTTAATATTCCCAAGCTCAGGCTGAGCATACCCTCCTCTGCATGTAATGGGGCAGGCAGATGATGGGGGGTGCAGGGAAGGTAGTTTTAAAGTACATGTTTAATGTAACAATTTTGTACTTAGAAAAAAACTGTCATTTTCTTATTTCAGACTACATCAGGGTACATTTTTAGGTTAAACAAAAGGAATCATGCTGGAGGTCATAGGCCTGTATAATACAGGGCCTATGACTGACAATCCGATATGGTATACTTAAACATTTGCTAAGAGGTCTATCTTATGTTAAGTACTCTTTCCACAAAAGGGAACAAAACAAAACAAAAGGGGTGGAAGAAAAGTTCTGGAAGTGGTGGCTGAGTTTATGGCATTGATAAGTGATGGTTTGATGGTTTCACGGGTGTGTACTTATCTCCAAACACATCAAGTTGTATACATTAAATATTGGTGACTTTTTGTAGGTCAATCATATTTCAATAAAGTGGGATTTTTTTAAAGAGGGAATCATGCTATTTAAAAGTTTGAGAAATACTGGTTCAATGCTCATTGCTAGTTGACAACACAGTAGGGTGACTATCGCTAACAATACATTGAATACGTCAAAATAGCTAGAAGAAAATATTTGAAATGTTGACAACACAAAGACATCATAAATGTTCGAGGCGATGGAGATCCTAAATACCCTGACCTGACTCTTTCACATTCTATGCATGTATTAAAATTTCATGTGTACCCCAAAATACGTACAAGTATTATGTATCAATAAAAAAAGAAATAAAGCATTGCTAGAAGAAAAAAAAGTACCACTTCAAACAATCTCCACACAGGAGCCTCTTCCCACACTTTTTATAAATGCCAGCAGATATGTAGTATTCATAGCATTTATGAGGTGCCAACCAATACTATGTCACTAGTGTATGAAGAACTTTATTTTACAGTAATAAAAATATTAGAAACACTTTAACTGAAATTAATGGAAACATATTCATCACATAACTTCTTTTTTCATTTAATTTGTTAAAATTTTATTTTAGATGCAGAGGTACATGTACAGGTTTATTACATGGGCATACTGTGTGGTGCTGAGGTTTAGGCTTCTAATTATCTTGTTGCCCAAGTAGTGAACATACGTTTTTCAACCCTTGCCTCTCTCCTTCCCCCACTACATAACTTCTTATGTGATAAAATGTGAATAATATCACTTGCATTCGTTTTCTTAATTTTGTAGGATGGCTTCTGGAAACTTACACCAGAACTGGGACTTATATTAAATCTTGATACAAATGCTTTGCACAGCTTTCTTAAACAAAAAGGCATTCAATCTCTGGGTAAGTCACTATCTTCCCATTTATTAAGTCATTATTTTCACTCATTCATAAGCATGCTCCTAATTGTTATAAACTATTTTGTAAACTAGTGTACTAATGTAATAATTCTGAAAGTTATATTTGAATGGAATTATATTTAACCATCAAAGGAAATGGGAGATGGGTTTCTAGTCATATTTTTGCCACTAATTAGGGTATTATCTGAGCAAATTTATTAGCATAAATAGCACCAACTGCTATAAAAAAAATCTCAGAAGCTTAACATAATCAAAGATTACTTTCTTGTCCCTATCACAGTAAAATATCAGTCAGGAAGAAAGTTCCATTGATGTGGTCATTTAGAGACCTTGACTCCTTCCATATTGTGACTCCCCCATCTTCAATATATGTCTTTAAAATTATGCTGGTAAGAGAGAAGAACAAATATTACCCTGGCATCGTCCCCCTGCTAGACAAGAGGAAGAACACTAGTCACACAGCCCCATCCATGTACGAAGGCCTGAGAAATGTACAGTTAAGCTGTGTGTCCAGGAGGAGAAAACAGCTCTGATGAGCACCTAGCCAGCCTCTGCCAGAGGCAGTTGTTCAACCTCTGGATCTGTTTCCTGTCATGACAACACAGGGGATAGGTGAGGAAGTCCTGAGCATCCTTGACCCAGCAAGTAGTTTAAAGGTCAAATGCTAGACCTAAGACAGGAGCTGTTTGTTTGTTTTGAGACAAGGTCTGGCTCCATTGCCCAGGTTGGAGTGCAGTGGTACTATCTTGGCTCACTGCAACCTCCACCTCCCAGGCTCAAGGGATCTTCCCACCTAAGCCTCCTGAGTAGCTGGGACTACAGGCACCTGCCACCATGCCTGACTAATTTTTGTATTTTTTTTTTGGTAGAGATGGGGTTTTGCCATGTTGTCCAGTGTGGCCTTGAACTTGTGAGCTCAAGCAATCTGCCCACCTTGGCCTCCGAAAGTGTTGGGATTACAGGCATGAGCCACTGTGCTCAGCCTGGAGATTTTTTTTTAAAAAAAAAAACATTATTAAACAACTAGCCAATATGCATGGATAGACAGAACAGCAGTGTCTCACTGGCCCACCGTCACCTCTAAAATGCCAGAGTTTTCATATTCCAGGCTGGGTGGGTGGGCAAATGCATAACCTGTTTGACGTGACCTGCACTCGGCCGAAAAGGAGTGATGACAATTTACTTGAGGAGTGAGTGTTTGTTCCTGGAATAATAGAAGAGCCTGTATCTGAGTAACTCTCCTGCCAATAACAGTTACTAACTTTGAATAAAATGTTCAAAACCATTCTTTGAAGGCCAGGAGAATAATCAAAAACAGGCAGAAACTAGAGTGAACATAATCTTTGAAAGAAAGCAAGCCAACTAGGTGGGCTCTACGTGTATCCAGCTTGTCACCTAAAGGCATTTCTCAGCTCATGAGACACAGTGGGAGGTTTGAACTAAAACAGGAAGTCTTTCTGGGATGAGGACATGGGGTTGGAGTTTGAGGTTGCCGAAGTGGCTGGAAGTTAAGGATTAAAATCCTATAAAGGAGGGAACCACAGAGCAGGGAGCTCTGAAATCTGCATCCAAATGCCCCTCAGATCCTTGGCTTTCTCCTAACCTATACATATACAGGGCGCAACCTCAAGGAATCCAGAAAAAAGCAACAGCTGGGAAGCTACAGAGCTAACCAGAGATTGCAGCTGCTGCCTAGTACTGGCCAGAGTTCAGAGTTCAAGTTGCACCAAATCAGACTTTATGAATATCTTTCCATTGAAACCGTAAAAGGGTCATAAGGATCATATCTCATGATCAAGGACTATACCCCAGGACAAAGGGATAAGCCAAAATAGACCCATCCTAATAAAGCCTAAAACAAAGCCTACACAGGATCCACCAGAACAAAACGGAACACTCTTTAGAGTAAGATAGCATAGCTGAGAGTCTCTACGAGGTGTCATTTTTAATGTTCAGTATGGAATGAAAATTTAATAACATACGAAGAAGCAGGACAACATGACTTGTGATCAAGGGGAAAATGGGCTATAAATGCTGACCCACAGATGACCCAGATGTTAGAATTAGCAGACACAGACTTTAAAACTGCTTTTTAAAATATAGTGAAGGATTGACTTACCAGAAAAGGATGGAATGGGTGAATAAATGGCAGAATCTCAGCAAATAGATGGAAACTATAAGGAAGAACCAAATGAAAATCCTGGAACTGGAAAATATAGTATCTGCAATGAAAAGGTCATTGAATGAGCTTAACAACAGAATGGACAGAACAGGAAAAAAAATCATTTAATTCAATTGACAATGTACTCAATAAACTTACCTAAACTGAAATACAGAAAGAAAAAAATAGAATGAAAAATGAACAGAGGAGCCAAGACTGTGGAATGATATCAAAAGATTTCACATTTGTGTAACTAGGGTTTCAGAAAGTGAAAGGGTAGACAGAAAAATATTTGAACACTTTTGTAAAACTGATCAAAAACAGCACCTTCCAGATCCAAGAAACTCAGCAGAACTCCAAGCACAATAAATACAAAAATGACCACATTTAGATAGGCCAGAGTCAAACTGTTGAAAACCAAAGATAAGCCAGGCACGGTGGCTCACACCTGTAATGCCTGCACTTTGGGAGGCCAAAGGGGGCAGATCACTTGAGCTCAGGATTTCGAGATCAGCCTGGCCAACATGGTGAAACCCCATCTCTA
>NW_012106586.1:1837057-1839670 GCF_000951045.1 Mandrillus leucophaeus
TCCATGGGCTTTTCCTGTGTTTCTCTGTATTGCTGTGTATTGTCCGTGTTATTTCTCTGTAAGCATGTGCTTTTCGCCTTTCTTCCTCTACATAGTCTCAAGCTGTCTGATTTTTTTCTCCGACTTGTTTTTATATCTGTACCCAACTTTGTCTTTTGTCCTCTTCTTCGTTTCTCTTTTATCATCCCTTCCCCTTCTGAATTTGTTTTTTAAGTGACGCTGATACACATTAGGCATTTCATCAGTTTACTATTTATTATATTATTCTTGGAGTTGTATGTTGCTTATTATGAATATTGCTTAAAAATTAGTCTAACATTTTGTAAATAATACCCAAAAAATAAGCCACAAAAGAATCTAGCAAATTAAACTGCTTTGTCTCCATTGATTTTTCTTTTGTGGGACAATGGCTTGGTGTTGTTATTTTGTTTTTAAAAATTTATTCAATTCCTTTTTTCTCTACTAAGAACATTATATTACTTAATAAAAGCCCTCTTATGAGCAGTTTTGGCTACCTCAACGATGTAAAATTAATGGTGTATATGCAGATATGTGCATACTCTGCAAGGTCCTTTTGTCTTTTCTCAAAGTAATTGTATATTCTTAATTATAAGACAGAGATTTGGGGTTTTTTTTCCTTCCCTAAAACCATTTTTTGGCTGTGTGCTGTGGCTCATGCCTATAATCTCAACACTTTGGGAGGCCAAAGTAAGAGGATCACTTGAGTCCAGGAGTTGGAGGCTACAGTGAGCTCTGATCACACCGACTGCACTCCAGCATGACAGAGTGAGCCCCTGTGTCTCCAAAAACAAAAAACAAACAAACAAAAAAAGCTGCTTGCATTTTTTAAATAAAAATGAGTTGTTAATTCTGAGTTCAACACATGTAAACATTCATTTTTCAATTTTGATATTTTGTAATATAGTAACATATCTTGGATACCTATAGGTACTAACCACTAGAAATAATTTGATACACCAGTGTAACTGGTCATATCTGTTGTTTATCTGTTGAATATTTAACTTTACTCTTCTAAACTATTTGTAACAGGAGCCTGAAAACTGGATTTCTTTCACTGAACTTCATGGCTCTCTGTGTGAAGATGGCAAGCAAGGGGCACTCTGGGTACAGTCCAATTTCCTGACGACCATCAGGATAATATGATAGGCACATGGTTCCAACCATCCTCATTTTTTATTTAAATAGCAGGCTAATTAAGGACCTTGAAGAGTATTAGAGAGTTTCATGATCTGCTCATGTACTGTGATTTAACCATATAATAATTATTTAATGGGAATTTTATAAACAGGCACAGTTTGAGATGCAGAATTTCCAACAGACTTAATGGAGTTTGTTTCCTTTTAGGTGTAAAAGGAAGAGAACGTCTCCTGGACCTAATTGCCACAATGCTGGTACTACAGTTTATTCGCACCAGGTTGGAAAAAGAGGGAATAGTGTTCAAATCACTGATGAAACTGGATGACGCTTCTACTTCCAGGTGGCTTTAACTATAGTATGATGTAACTTATTTATATTTTCAACTATTTATTTAATAAACCTTACAAACAGCTATAGGGAATTATCTTACATGTGTAGACTACTTTATAAGTATGTAGGAAGAGAATTTGTTTGCAGGTGACAGCTTGCCCACAGTCTCCTGTGGCGGGCAGGGCTGATGTGGTGTTTGTACCTTGGGCTGCACAGGAAACAGGCTCAGAGAGTTTTAGTGCAGCTCCCGCTGCAGCCCGGCGCTTCTGGCTCTGGATGTGGTACTCTTCGCTGCAGTGCGCTGATCCCCGGCGCTGGAGCGCGGCACTTCTGGCTCTGGATGTGGTACTCTTCGCTGCAGTGCACTGATCCTGGGCGCCTCCAGAGGACCCACAACATGACTGTTGGGCCCAGCCCTGTTCCCAACAATGGCAGGGCCTGAGATAAGAATACAAATGGAAACCCACATACTATATGTCTAAGTATTTAAAAGTTATAAATCAAACTAGCAAACTATTAGAATTAAATGTGTTCTAATCTCCTACCTTGGCAAATACAACTTCATAACCACCTGGAAGGCCAGGTTCAAATTCGGCCCTTGGCTGACCCCCTAGGACCCGAAGAGGCCTTGCATGCACACATGAATACCCCACCCTACCCATCAAAATGCCATCCAGACCCCATGCCAGTGCCCCCTCACCCCAGCCACCTTGCAGCACCAGTGAGATAGCAGCACTGTTCAAACTCAGGGTGACAGACCCAGGGAAGACCCTGAAAGTGGACTCAGGGCCATGTGGTCAGGGACGCTGGAGTTGCAGGGTCTGAACAGGAGGATATGGGCTCTGAGGTGGGCACATTCTCTTGTCCCTGCAGACCCCCACCCCATGGCGAGAGGGGCAAGACCAGAGCAGGATCCCTCTGACATACATATAAGTATATACATACACATATGCACATACATACACATATACATACACATGTAATTGGCTTATGTTCTTTTAAAGGCAAGATAAGGGGAAAACTAATCAAACTAATAAAAATATTATTGCAAGGGGGTTTGGCAGAGGGGACAAGGATGGAAGCTCGGTTTCTCCTAGTGTGCTTTGTTTTGCAGTGTTGACTTTG
>NW_012106586.1:1842710-1844602 GCF_000951045.1 Mandrillus leucophaeus
AAATCCTGGAACTGGAAAATATAGTATCTGCAATGAAAAGGTCATTGAATGAGCTTAACAACAGAATGGACAGAACAGGAAAAAAAATCATTTAATTCAATTGACAATGTACTCAATAAACTTACCTAAACTGAAATACAGAAAGAAAAAAATAGAATGAAAAATGAACAGAGGAGCCAAGACTGTGGAATGATATCAAAAGATTTCACATTTGTGTAACTAGGGTTTCAGAAAGTGAAAGGGTAGACAGAAAAATATTTGAACACTTTTGTAAAATTGATCAAAAACAGCACCTTCCAGATCCAAGAAACTCAGCACAACTCCAAGCACAATAAATACAAAAATGACCACATTTAGATAGGCCAGAGTCAAACTGTTGAAAACCAAAGATAAGCCAGGCACGGTGGCTCACACCTGTAATGCCTGCACTTTGGGAGGCCAAAGGGGGCAGATCACTTGAGCTCAGGATTTCGAGATCAGCCTGGCCAACATGGTGAAACCCCATCTCTACAAAAATACAAAAGTTAGCCAGGCATGGTGGCGTGTACCTGCAGTTCCAGCTACTGGGAAGGCAGAGGTGGGAGGATCACCTGAGCCCTGGGATGTTGAGGCTGCAGTGAGCCATGATTGTGCCACTGCACTCCAGCCCAGGTGACAGAGTGAGATAAAAACTCAAGATAAATATATTGTCACGTGAGGCTGGAGCTCAGGGAAGAGGTCAGAATTGGAAAAGACTGGGAGAATTCTCAACGTGAGTAGTATTTAAAGCCTGGCTCTGGATGAGGTCACCCAAAGAAAGAAGGTAGTCTGAGCAGAGCAGGTGCTAGGACCAGCCTGCCACACGACAGTGTTTAGTGTTCAGACTGGACAAGAAACAGCAAAGACGCTGAGAAGGAGCGGACTGAGAAACGAGGAAAACTGGAGAAAATTGAGTCACAGATGCAAAGGGGACGGGATTTCATGGATGTAACTTTTCCATGGGCTTTTCCTGTGTTTCTCTGTATTGCTGTGTATTGTCCGTGTTATTTCTCTGTAAGCATGTGCTTTTCGCCTTTCTTCCTCTACATAGTCTCAAGCTGTCTGATTTTTTTCTCCGACTTGTTTTTATATCTGTACCCAACTTTGTCTTTTGTCCTCTTCTTCGTTTCTCTTTTATCATCCCTTCCCCTTCTGAATTTGTTTTTTAAGTGACGCTGATACACATTCGGCATTTCATCAGTTTACTATTTATTATATTATTCTTGGAGTTGTATGTTGCTTATTATGAATATTGCTTAAAAATTAGTCTAACATTTTGTAAATAATACCCAAAAAATAAGCCACAAAAGAATCTAGCAAATTAAACTGCTTTGTGTCCATTGATTTTTCTTTTGTGGGACAATGGCTTGGTTTTGTTATTTTGTTTTTAAAAATTTATTCATTTCCTTTTTTCTCTACTAAGAACATTATATTACTTAATAAAAGCCCTCTTATGAGTAGTTTTGGCTACCTCAACGATGTAAAATTAATGGTGTATATGCAGATATGTGCATACTCCGCAAGGTCCTTTTGTCTTTTCTCAAAGTAATTGTATATTCTTAATTATAAGACAGAGATTTGGGGTTTTTTTTCCTTCCCTAAAACCATTTTTTGGCTGTGTGCTGTGGCTCATGCCTATAATCTCAACACTTTGGGAGGCCAAAGTAAGAGGATCACTTGAGTCCAGGAGTTGGAGGCTACAGTGAGCTCTGATCACACCGACTGCACTCCAGCATGACAGAGTGAGCCCCTGTGTCTCCAAAAACAAAAAACAAACAAACAAAAAAAGCTGCTTGCATTTTTTAAATAAAAATGAGTTGTTAATTCTGAGTTCAACACATGTAAACATTCATTTTTCAATTTTGATATTTTGT
>NW_012106586.1:1849442-1853657 GCF_000951045.1 Mandrillus leucophaeus
TAGTGAAACGCTGTCTCTACTAAAAATACAAAAATTAGCTAGGCATGGTGGCACGTGCCTGGAATCCCAGCTACTCAGGAGGCTGAGGCAGGAGAATCGCTTGAACCAGGGAGTCAGGTTGCAGTGAACTGAGATCGTGCCACTGCACTCTAGCCGGGTGACACAGTGAGACTCCATCTAAAATAAATAAATAAATATATATATATTTTTTACTCCCTGTTTATTGCATATTTGAAGCTTTTTCTATATTTTCTGTTTCAAGATGTACATAACATTGATGCAGGAGCACATTACATGGGGGTGTAGGCACAAGATTTTCTTACTAGTGGAATGGTGAACCAAAAAGTGTAGAGGCCACTGGACTGAAGGAGGCCAGCTGAATTAGTGAAAATATTCAAAGCCAGTGTTGTTGTTTTCAGCAGTTAGTAACTATAAGTAGATGAATATTTACCAGGAAACATTGGTCTTTTACCCATTTTGGCATGCTTCTTATTTAGTATGTTCATTCTATCATGACATTCAGTGAACATTTATTGACTGCCTACTGTGTACCAGGGACTAGTAATCATGTTAAGTTTATAAGCTTTGTTAATTTCCACCACAAACCCATAGGACCTCATGTTATTCTCGTAATAGAGGAAACTGAGATTCCCAGTGTTGAATGAAAGCCACACAGTATCACATGACCCATATCATGTGGTTGCAGAGTCAGGACTCAAACCCAGCTCTTCACCACCACGTTACACTGACGGCCCTTTCCCAGTTCACAGGGAAAAATCAGGAACAGGGAGAGAATTTTCAAAATATTAAGTTTCCCCCATAGAATTTTCTGAAGAACTTTGGTGTATGTTGCCAGTTGTTCACTAACAAGTTCTAGCAGATGATAGAACAAGTGAGGAAGTAGCTAATTAATATTAACAATCTCAGAATTTTTCTGAGTGTTAAATAGACTTGAATATTCAACAGTCTCAAATATTTGACACCATTTAGTGGACACAGACTTGACTCGATATTCTTATTCTACCAAGTTATTCCTGGTTTACATGACACAACTGAATATATGCCAGTTTCATGGCAGACTCTCAGATATTCTGAAGGTACCTAATCAAGTTGGTACAGTGGGAAGGAGAGAGAAACAGAAGCCTCATTTGTAAAACAGTACTTGAGTTTGTGCGTGAAGAATGGATAGGATTTAGATTGAGATGCATGGAAAGGGGACAACCACAAACAACTGTAGAGAAGCTGGAACTCGAGCTGTCCTGTAGGCAGCAGGGATGCCTGAAGGCACGTGGAAGCCAGGAAGTGGTGGGCACGGGACACTTGACAATGCAGTGCATAAGCTCAAGGTCAGACGGGTAGAAGTCCCGTAAGATGTCAAGGAAAACTGCTTTTATTAAATATCTTAATTTTTGGCAGAATCATTTTGTCTGATACAATGTGATGGGTTTAGTACCATATTACATTTCACATACTGTTATATTCTGAAATCTGAAACATTTTTTTTTTTACATCTAGGAATATTCCCTGGGCTTTTGAGGCTATAAAGAAAGCAAGTGAATGGGTAAGAAGAACTGAAGGACAGTACCCATCTATCTGCCCACGGCTTGAACTGGGGAAAGACTGGGACTCTGCCACCAAGCAGTTGCTGGGACTCCAGCCAGTAAACACCGTGTCCCCTCTTCATAGAGTCCTTCATTACAGTCAAGGCTAAATCAAATGAAACTGAATTTTAAACTTTTTGCATGCTTCTATGTAGAAAATAATAGAATGATAATAGATACTTATAATGAAACTTCATTAAGGTTTTATTCAGTGTAGCAATTACTGTCTTTAAAAATAAAGTGAGTGGAAGCAGAATTACTTTAATCAACTAACAAGCAATAATAAAATGAAACTTAAAATATTTCAGTTTTCTGTGTCTCCTTGTTTTTTGTTACTTTTTAAAATATTTTTTATTTTTTTGAGACAAAGTTTTGTTCTTGTTGCCCAGACTGGAGTGCAGTGGCGTGATATCAGTTCACTGCAATCTCCTCCTCCTGGGTGCAAGCAATTCTCCTGCCTCAGCCTCCCGAGTAGCTGGGATTATAGGCGCCTGCTACCACGCCCTGCTAATTTTTTGTATTTTTAGTAGAAACAGGATTTCACTGGGTTGCCCAGGCTGGTCTCGAACTCCTGACCTCAGGTGATCCACCCACTTTGGCATCCCAAAGTGCTGGGATTACAGGCATGAGCCACTGCGCCAGCCTGTTGTTGTTGTTTTAGAGATGGTCTCAATCTGTCTCCCAGGCTGGAGTGCAGTTGTGCGATCATAGCTCACTGCAGCCTCAAACTCATGGGTTCAAGGGATAGTCCCGCCTCAGCCTCCCAATTAATTGAGACTACAGACATGTAGTCCCACCCAGCTAATTTTGGGGTGTACTTTTTGTAGAGATGGGGTCTTGCTATGCTGCCTAGGCTGGTCTTGAACTACTGGCCTCAAGCAATCCTCCCACCTCAGCCTCTGAATGTGTTGGGATTACAGGCATGAGCCTCTGCACCCAGCTAGTGTTTCAGAGCTTTAAGGTGATGAGAGATGCTTGCTTCTGGATGGTCCTGGGAGCCTGTGTCCTCACATTCAGGAGTCCAGTGGAAAGCTGGCTCAGCTGGACTGAGCAAGCTGAGAAGAAACATGGTCTTTCGTAGGGGATCTGTCAGGGTGGTGGGAGAAATTATAAAAATTAAGTTGTAGGAAATAGACACAAACCTTCTTGGAGGGTCAGGAGGTTTGCGTAGCTTCAGTAAAAGATTTGGCTGAAGGCAGCTGAATTCGCTTAAGAGCTTAGGGCGTGGATACATAGGAATGTAGAGGAGTTTAAATAGCTTGTTTACTCATGTGCTCCTAAGACCGACCTTTGATCATTTGTGGGCGCATGACTGCTCTCTACTCAGAAGGTCAGCAATGTTAAGTACCCCCTAGTGGTGTCTACTTGAGACCTTTGTCATTAAATCTGTACTGAATAAATGCTTGGAGCCCCAGCCTGTCAGGGCCGCGGCTGCTGACTCTTTATAGCACCCTCCTCGTGTCTGGGAGCTGCCCAGTCCCCTAGCCTGCTCTTTCATGGGATACCTGTGTCTGAGTGCATTTCTTCATCCATCACATGGCCAGCGTCCGTAGGTCACCCCCAGCAAGTTACTGACAGTTTGAAAATTACACAGGATTGGTTGCTGAGTTGGATATTTTAGTCAACATTTATTAAGCCCATGCCTCAGCAGTAGTTGACTTTTGTCTAAAGGGAGAGAAAGAAATTCTAGTTTTCCCAAACGTCCAATGCTCCAACCAAAACATACTGAATCAAGATTTCCAGAAGAAAATCCTGGCAACTTGGATATTTAATAAGTGCTCCAGATTATCAAGCACATTTGAACACAATGGCCCAGGTGGCCGTATCTCAAAGTGTGAGTCTGTGAACTGGCATTGTCTGCCTCACTCGGGAGCTCATCAAGACAGGCAGAATCTCTGGTCCCATTCGAGGCTATTGAATCAGAAGCTGCATTTTTATTTAGCAAGGCCCCCAGGCGACTCCTGTGCATGTTTATAGTTGAAGGGCTAGTGGACTGCAGTGACAGGAACACATTTAGTGCTTGTGCAGGGCCTTGTTTTAAGAACCCATGATGCTTGTGCACAGTGGAACATCCCATCAGTCCAATTGTTGGGAGAAAAGCTGAGGCAAGACTTCTAGTCTGATATCATATGAAAAGAGCCTTGGAACAAGTTATGAGTCCAGAGTTTAAAACCTCTTGTGGCCTATGGAACACCAGGCTCTGTGCTTAAGGGTGGAAGGCTGCACTACAGCCTAAGCCCAGGGCATAAAACCCCTCGTAGCTTGGATGGAATCCAGGACTCAGGGCATAAAACCCCTCAGTGGCCTCTGGAATGTGTCCAGACTTGCTGGCTCCTTGCTTTTTGCTCTCCCAGGATCGTAAATTGATTGTATTTTCAAAACAAAAAAACAATCCCATTAAAAATGAGTAAAAGGGCCGGGCGCGGTGGCTCAAGCCTGTAATCCCAGCACTTTGGGAGGCCAAGACGGGTGGATCACGAGGTCAGGAGATCGAGACCATCCCGGATAACACGGTGAAACCCCGTCTCTACTAAAAATTACAAAAAAACCTCGCCGGGCGAGGTTGCGGCGCCTGTGGTCCCAGCTACGCGGGAGGCTGAGGCAGGAGAATGGC
>NW_012106586.1:1854234-1856648 GCF_000951045.1 Mandrillus leucophaeus
TGATGGCGGGCACTTGTAATCCCAGCTACTTGGGAGGCTGAGGCAGGAGAATCGCTTGAACATGGGAGGCAGAGGTTATAGTGAGCCAAGATCGCACCATTGCACTCCAGCCTGGGCAACAAGAGTGAAACTCCGTCTCAAAAAAAAAAAAAAGAAAGAAAGAAAGAAAGAAAAGAAATCATGTGCTTTGCAGCATCATGGATGCAGCTGGAAGTCATTATCCTGAGCAAATTAATGCAGGAACAAAAAACCAAATACCATAAATTCTCACTCATAAGTGAAAGCTAAACAATGGGTGCTCATGGACATCAAGGTGGCAATAATGGACACTGGGGAGTTCTAGAGGGGGCTCAGCAGAAAACGGCACAGGTTGAAAAACTATTGGGTCCTATGCTCAGTACCTGGATGATGCAATCAATCATACCCCAAACCTCAGCATCACACAATATTACCAATAAACCTGCATATGTACTTCCGAATCTAAAATAAAAGTTAAATTGTACCAAAAAACTAAGCTCAAAAAGTAAAAAAAAAAGTCCTTTGCCCATTAAAAAACAAATAGTAAAAGAATACAAGAATCATCCTGTATCAGAAATCTGTATTAATGTAATTTATCATATTCATTGATTAAAGAAGACATACCTTATAATTATCTCAATAATGCAGGAAAAGCATTCACTAAAATTCAGCCTGCACCTGTGACTTTAAAAATTAACAAAAACTAGGAAACCTCCTTAACTCAACAAAGAGAATCTACCAAAATACCTACCAAGAACATCATATTAATGACATAATATTGACAGCATTTTCTTTAAAGCCTGGAATTAAACAAAAATGCCATCTGTACACTGCTTCCATTTAACAATATACCGCAGAGCCTAACCAGTGTAGAAAGTCAGTGTAGCAAGTAAGTCTGTAGAACAACTCCGTAATCTAATGAGAGAGTTTAGGAAGATTTCTAGATGCAGGCTCAACATAAATAAAAATTAATAGCTAAATCAAGGATGCAGGTTGAAATCTTTACAGTAATTACGAAAAACATAGAAAACGAGTATATGACTTTGAAGGTAATGACAGAGGGTGAGAAGAAAAAAATTACATTATTAAAATTCAATCAAACGAAAACAGAACATCAGTAGGAATATAGAAGAGTTAAATAAAATAATTAACAAATAGATGTACATAGAATGCTGTTCTCAACAATGCATAATACGTGTTCTTTTCAAATGTACAGAAAACATTTGACGATATCGACCAAATTCTGGGCCATAAAGCAAGTCTAAACAAATTTCAAAGAACTAAAATAAAAAAATACATAGTATGTTCTGTGTCCACAACACAATATAATCAGAAATCAAAAATTTAAAGATAAATACAAAATTCTCAAATGTTTGGAAATAAGGAAGTATACTTCTACATAACTCATGAGTCAAAAAAAAAAGCACAGTGAAAATTGGAAAACAGTTTGAACTAAGTAAAATAAAAACACTGCAAATAAAAATTTATGGGATGAAGCTAAAGCAATTCTTCGAGGAAAACTTAAACAGTAAATAGAAAAGAGAGTGGTTGACACTCTAAGAATTATCCATGTCAAGAAGTCAGGAAAAGAACAAATTAACCCAAAGAGTACAGAAGAAAATACGAAATATAATAGTAATTGATGAAACAAAAAATAAATAAAAAATAGAGACCACCAATAAGGCCAAAAATTTGGTACTTTTAAAAGACTAGTGAAATTGACAAATCCCTGGTGAGACTAATGAAAAGAAAAAAGAGGAGAAGGCATCAAGAAAGCAATGTACGGAATAAAAAAGGGAACACCTCATAGACATTAAAATGGAAAAATGATATTGTGAACAATTTGATGTCAAGACATTTGCAAAGTTAGATTAAATGGACAAATGCTGGGAAAACTATAAGCTATCAAAATGGGCAAAAGAAATAAAATTATTAAAAAATTCTATATATGGAATTGAGCCATAACTTAAAGACTTCTCTCCAGAGAAAACTCGAGGCCAATGTGCCTTCACTGGTGAATTTCACTGTACACTTAAGAAGGAAAAAAATCAGCATGCATACATTCACCCAGAGAATAAAAACAGAGAAAATGAAATCTAACTCATTTTACGAAGCCAAGATTTGAAAAAAAAATGAGAAAGGAAAATTATAACCAATCTCCCAGATGACATGAATTTGAAAATCCTAAACAAAATATTAACAAACAGAATCTGGCAATGTAATAATAATTTAATAATTATTTAACAAAATAATACAAAATAATACAGCACAACTAAATTATGTTTTTTCCAGGAATGTGTTGGTTTACCACTTAATCAATCAATTAACCACATCAACGCAAAGATTCAGAAAAATCTTTAAAAATTCAACATCCATTCATGATTAAAAAAAAAAAA
>NW_012106586.1:1861218-1893831 GCF_000951045.1 Mandrillus leucophaeus
GGGAATGCAAAGAGCTGGAGGCTTCCTCTGAGCTCCCCGTTTGGATGTAAATGGCAGTTAAAGGTTCAGTAGGAAGAGCTGGGAGCAGGTCTGCATCTTCGTCAGGTGTGGCGGAGGCTGCTGGCCTGGATTTCCGTTCTCCCACTTAACATCAGCTCTCATTCTTCTTCCTTGGGAGATAGTGAAAAGGAAAACAGCTCAGGTTTCCAAATGATATACATTGCCTCTGTATAAACGTCAGAACTAGGTTTTGTGAGGCCAAAACTTTATGTAGTTGCAGGACCCTTTTTAGAAAAAGAATACAAAACTACAAATGCAAGATGAGGTTCAAAAACAAGTTTAGAATGAGAAAGACATAATCATATTTCACTAACGTACAAAAGCTGACAAATTCCAAAACATCGCCCAGAGCCGTGGATAGGGTGATGCAGCAGAAACAATCAGCTCCGGAAAGTCCCCGTGCGCATGCGTCTTGGTGGGCCTGGAGGGGGAATATTCCCTTCAGGCCAGATCCAGCCATCCTGCTCCCGGCTGGTATTAGGTCAAGAATGAAAAGCAGGGAAATGGGCCTGGCAAAAAGAGAACTTTGGTTTCTCCCTTTGGGGAAGAGACTATTTAAAATGCGCACACATCTTCCATTAAGAGGGAGTAGGAATATTTTTTTATCTGCTCATTTTTATAGTCCTAAATGTTTTTATGATCAGAACATTAAAAATAAAATAGGAGGGACGGCCATTTTCCCACTATGGTTGTTTGCATAGCTGACTTAGTGTGGGCCGCTCCTCACACGCGGAGCTCAGGGCACCTTCCTCGTGGATTTCCCACCACACCCAGGCACTGTGCCGTCCCCTCTCCCCCAGGCAATCCCCTCTCACCACCGGCATTCCCCCCCGCTTCGTGCTGCTTCCGAACCGCTTGTCCTTCATCCATGGCTATTCCGAAAAACACCTGAGTGCTTTTATAAAGCGCTAAAGTTCCACCTGGAGATTCTAAGTGACATTTTCCTCAAGTGGTGAGAGGTGATAACATGCTAGCAGCCCTCGCTCGCTCTTGGCGCCTCCTTGGCCTCCGCGTGCGCTCTGGCCGCGCTCCAGCCCTTCAGCCCGCCAGCGGCGCTGTGGGGGCTCCTCTCTGCAGCTGGCCGAGGCCGGAGCCGGCTCCCTCTGCTCCAGGGGAGGTGTGGAGGGAGAGGCACAGGCGGGAACCAGGGCTGTGCCCCGCGCTGGGGCCTGCGCGGGTTCCGGGTTGGGGTGGGCTTGGCGGGCCGCACTCAGCGCTGCCAGCCGGGGGCGCCTGCTGTGCTTGGTCTGAGGCGGGTCCGGTGCATGGACTGCCATTGCCTCTTCATGGGGTCGTTGGTCACGATGGCGGGTCTCCATCTCTTTCTCGCTTACCCTCTTTTCCTCTTGGTTGTCTGGAACCGGGGCTGCCGGAGTGCCTGCGCTGGGTGCCCCAGCGTGCAGCCGGGAGTGCCACTGAGGTGAAGCCGGCTGGGCTTCTGGGACCTGTGGGGACTTGAAGAAATTTTCCCTGTAGCGAAAGGATTGTAAACGCACCAATCAGCACTCTGTGTCTGCTAAAGGTTTGTAAACACACCAGTCAGCACTGTGTCTAGCTAATCTGGTGGGGACATGGAGAACTTTTGGGTCTGGCTATAGGATTGTAAATGCACCAATCAGCACTCTGTGTCTAGCTAAAGATTTGTAAATGCACCAATCAGCTCTCTGTAAAATGGACCAATCAGCTCTCCGTAAAATGGACCAATCAGCAGGATATGGGTGGGGCCAGATAAGGGAATAAAAGCAGGCCACCCCAGCAAGCAGGGGCAACCAGGTTGTTTGGGTGTCTTTGTATGGTGTGGAAGCCTTGTTCTTTTGCAGCTAATAAATCTTGCTGCTGTTCATACTTTGCTTCTGTGCTGCCACTATCCACTGTCACACTCACCACGAAAGTCTGTAGATTCACTCCTGAAGCCAGGGAGACCACAAACCCAACAGAAGGAATGAACAACTCCAGACGCGCTGCCTTTAAGAGCTGCAACACTTACTGCAAAGGTCTGCAGCTTTACTCCTGAAGTCAGCAAGACCACGAACCCACTACTTCAGACACATCTGAAGGAACAAACTCCAGACACACCATCTTTTTAAGAACTGTAACACTCACCGCAAGGGTCCGCAGCTTCATTCTTGAAGTCAGCGAGACCAAGAACCCACCAATTTCGGACACAGTGGGAAGGAAGGAGGAAAAGAAGGAAGTCAGAAGGGAGGAAATCCCAAAGGGTTGGGAAATACTGATAAACAGTGTCCATCAAGAGACTGTGACGACCTTGACCTAAAACAGTGGCTCTCCATGCAAAGTACTAGGCAGCAGTAGATGTGTTACATGAAAGGGGTCCTAATCCATGCCCCAAGAGAGAGTTCTTGGTTCTTGTGTAAGAAGGAATTAGAGGCGAATGCATAAAGTGAAAGCAAGTTTATTAGCAAAGTAAGGAATAAAGAATGACTACTGCATAAGCAAAGCAGCAGCATGGGCTACTTGACCAGAAATATTTAAAGTTATTTCTTGATTAATAATCAAGAGGTGGATTATTCCTGAGTTTTCCAGGAAAGGTGTGGGCACTTCCTGGAACTGAGGATTTCTCCCCTTTTAGACCATATAGGGTAACTTCCTGATGTTGCCATGGCATCTGTAAACTGTCCTGGTGCTGGTGAGAGTGTCTTGTAGCATGCTAGTGCATTATGATTAGCATATAATGAGCAGTGAGGACAATCGGAGGCCACTTTCATTACCGTCTTGGTTTTGGTGGGTTTTAGCAGCTTCTTTACTGCAACTTGTGTTGTGAGCAAGGTCTTTATGACCTGTGTCCTGTGCCAACCTATGTCATCATCCTGTGACTTAGAAAGCCTAACCTCCTGGGAATGCAGCCAAGTAGGTCTCAGCCCTATTTTCCCAGCCCCTATTCAAGATGGAGTCGCTGTGGTTCAAACACCTCTGACAGATGCATCCCCTGGGAAGTTGTTAGAAATGCCAGTTGTTGGACCCCCCTCCGACTCACTAATTCAGAAACTCAAGCTGGGGCCCTGCCATCACCAGGTGAATTCCTGGTGCTCACTGGGGGAACTGCTGGTCTAGTGCTTGGGGAGGCTACTCTGAGTTTTCCCAAATCCTCAGAGGATTCTAATGTACAGAGAAGGTTGCAGAACACTTGGTCTTCTTTCCACACAGAAGCGTTTCATGTAATTAATAATTCAGCAGATAACATGTGGATACAAGTTCCATGTATAATTTATTTTTCTTCTTTCAAAGAGCGTGGCTGTTTGCTAGTAAATCCATTGTCATTAATGAGCCAAGCGATAAACCTTAGCTACATGTGGGTGGAAATAGCGTTTGTCTAGCTTGATGTGCTGCGTTTTAATCGGAATGTATTACTCGAGGGTGGCCACTCTATTGTTCAGCCTATCCAGATCAAGAGTTACAGAAGGACAGGAACACCTGTTAGCTTTCTGTAGTGAGTTACACTCAGTGCCTGAACTACTTTCAGAAATGATTATAAGATCCTCCAGAGGACACTGTGCTTATCAATGAATTGACACCTCTGGGAATATCTTATTATTTATTTAAACGTGTGTAAACCACTTTGAAAACCTATTTAAATCATCCAGGTTTTAAGACAGGAATGTTTCCAGCATGATGAAGTCTTTACCAAATGTAATATTATGTGTCATCCCCCAGCAAATTTTCAGTTTTGTAAATTACTTTTCTGGGTTCCAATTACAAATGTTAGTTTCAAGATTCAGACATCTCCAGAGCTGCTCCTCTCCAATGGTGGTAAGGAAAGGAAGCCAGGGGCCCATGAGGCCACTGCTCAGCCACATAGAGAGGAGCAGTTGCCCCCTCACAGTCTCAGCAAGTGCCCAAGATGGTCAAAACAGCAAGACTGACATAGCCCTAGACAGGCTGTATCCTGTAGGACAGCAGTTTTCTGCGTAGGACGTGATGTACCTTGGGATCACTGGGAGAGCGTTTAAAAGCACACACCGACATCCAGCTCCCCACAAACCAACTGTGGATCCAGAAATAGATATTTTTAAACGTATCCCTAAGTAGTTCTAATATGGCTGGGTTTGCAGACCACTCCGTCACCACACCCTCATCACAGCTGCCACTTTCCTTGCCCCAGTTGCTTGCCTGGTTGATGTATCCAACATATCCAATCCAGTTGGAGTCTTCATCTCTGTCACCAGAATGTTCACCGGGTGTTAGTGCTCCTAACAGATTTCCCTGTGTTTTGCTCTTCCAGGTGGGTATGCATTTTCTCAAACGGGAGCATCTGCGGTCACACAGGAAGAACTAGTTCATTCTTATGACACTACTAAAAGTAAACACAAGAAGAGTTGCTTTTCCTGATTCCACCTACGACTAAGATTCCGCTTACTGTATTGTGTGCTCATGTCCTTCACTGAGACTGGTAGAATGCACTGGCACTCCCAAACACTTAAAATCTTTGGGTATAAATAACGGGAGACCCCTATTTGCTTTTTCTTAATGTGTCTTCAATGTTTTACCAAATGTATTTCTTTTTCCGTGTCTGAAAGGTAATTTATCAGCTCAGCCTAAAGTATAAAATTGAGAGCATTATGTTTCACCAAAATTTAAACTTTGATGCAAGTTGTTTTTGAAAAATGATAAAAGACTTCATGTTGCATAATAAAGCTATCATGCCTAATAAGAAAGAGATCATGAAGAAAACTCACAGATTAAAGGCAAGATGAGACATAGAAAACATTTTTCTAAGCATAGTGTCCTGTCTCTTTGAATCACCTTTTGTTTCTATGAAATTCACACTGTATTCTTGAATTCGATGAACTCACATAGTGAGGATCATCTCAGGCCTCAAAATCAGGTGTGCAAGAATGAATATATCTCATTATTTTCTATAAATCAGTTTAGTTTCCATTCCAATTTCCCTGTCCAACATGACTAGTAAAAAATTCAACCTCAATCATTCTTGCAGCTCTGCCTCAAGAAGTATCAACTTTCCAGGGTCTTACACAGTGCAAAGCATTGGAACACTTCATTCTTCTGTCATCTGCCCACACAGTCTCCAGTAAGACACATGGTCCTTTTTGATCTGGCAGCTGGATGAGGCTTCTGTACCAGGTGTGGGGAGCTGGAACCTTTGGGGAGGTTGGAAATCCCCATACCTACGCCTCACATCCCCAGGAAACCCTCGCGCCACTCCTGGAGCACATTGTCTTCCTGGGGCTTTTCCCAGGAACAAAGAGATGCCTTTCAACTCTCTCCTCTAGTCCAGAGACAAACCCCGTTTGTCAGACCCTATTCTATTTAGTGGGTTCTTACAAACAAAGACCAGAAATTCTTGAAGGCTACTTCTATTTTCTCTCCTGCCAAAAATGACACCTCTGAGCAAATGAACTAAAAATCCTGATACCAGTTTGAAGGAAGATAAAGCGAAAAGGAAAAAGGAAGTAAAACGCAATGAAATTTTCAAAAAGTTATCCATGAATGGATTATCAATTTGTTGTATATCCATACAATGGACTATTAGTCAGCCATAAAAAGGACTGAAGTACTGATACATGCTCCAACATGGATCAACCTTGAAAACATTTTGCTAATTTTATTTTATTTTTTGAGAGAGTCTTGCTCTGTCGCCCAGGTTGGAGTGCAGTGGTGTGATCTCAGCTCACTGTAACCTCCACTTGCCAGGTTCAAGCAATTCTCCTGCCTCAGCCTCCTGAGTAGCTGGGATTACAGGCACAGGTCACCATACCCAGCTAATTTTTGCATTTTTAGTAGAGACAGGATTTCACCCTGTTGACAAAAGGCCATATACAACATGATTCCATTCATACGAAATGTCCATAATAAGCAAATCTAGAGAAATAGAAAGTAGATTAGTGCTTGCTTAGGTCAGGAAGGAAGATGAGGGGGTAAAAAGTTAATCTTTTAAGTACATAGGGTTTCTTTTTGAGGCAATAAAAATTTTCTGAAATTGACTACAGTGATGGTTACACTATTCATGAATATACTAAAAATCATTGAATTATACACTTTAAAATGAATTGGTTATTAAAATCTTAATAAAGCTGTTTTTAAAAATTATTCAGCTACGCATGAGGATACACATCTGTAGCCCGAACTACTCCAGAGGCTGAGGTGGGAAGATCGCTGGAGTCCAAGATTCAGAGGCTGGAGAAAGCCATGATCATGCCACTGCACTCCAGCCCTGGTGACACAACAAGACCCCATCTCCACAAATAATTAGAACTCGAGGGGAATTCAGCTTACTACTCATGATGTAGTAACTAGTACTGAAATTGTCATCCTGCTTAAAACTATTAGAATACTGAGGAAAAAAATGAATGAAATTATTATCTTCAGACATTGGACAAAGGGCAGCACAAAACTATAATTTTAAGGAAAAGGAAATAAAATAAATGAGCCAAACCTTTGCCAGCTCTTCTGCCTAGAGGCAGATTTTGGACCACGGTGCCAGGAAGTAGTACCTATGCAAAGCTTAATATTCTCACTAAGTTGAGGCAACAGAGACCAAAGTGTGGGGAGGCTAAGGCAGCTGGAGTCTGCTGCACAGAGTACTGTTGAGAAACAAGCTACACGCAGAAAGAGCTCTAGGAACTTCCATAGGGATACTGTAGAGTGAATAGCTGGATGCTAAGTCGCACATGTTTAGAGTGAAACTGAATGAAGTTGAACAAAGACAAACTACCAGAGAAATTCAGCAGACCGATTATGGTGTATTGTGTGCCCATGTTTAGCCTGCTTCGGGTTGTTTGTGCTGAACAATTCTTAGAACTCCCACATGATTCTAGATCTAACCATTCAGAATGGAAAGACCTTGAGGAATACTTGAGATATTCCGCGGAGACCCCACAAGAGCCGTAACTTGAAAGTAGAGCAAAACTAGCACTAAAGCAGTAACTATTCCAGACTTTTAATATTAACAAAATTTATCTTAAATCTTAAAAAAAAAAAAAAAAGCCTCTAGGCCGGGCGTAGTGGCTCAAGCCTGTAATCCCAGCACTTTGGGAGGCCCAGGCGGGCGGATCACGAGGTCAGGAGATCGAGACCATCCTGGCTAACATGGTGAAACCCTGTCTCTACTAAAAAATACAAAAAAACTAGCTGGGCGGGGTGGCAGGCGCCTGCAGTCCCAGCTACTCAGGAGGCTGAGGCAGGAGAATGGCGTAAACCCGGGAGGCAGAGCTTGCAGTGAGCCGAGATCCGGCCACTGCATTCCAGCCTGGGCGACAGAGTGAGACTCTGTCTCAAAAAAAAAAAAAAAGAAAGCCTCTAAAGCATCAAGGGGCTTCATAACGAATTTAACTGCCTGCAAAAAACCAAAAAAATTTAGTGGGAGAAAACGAAATCCAGACACTTAAGAATGTAATAATCACAATGTCCAACATCCAGTCAAAAATGCTGTTCAAAACAGGAAAACACCATCCATAATCACGATAAAAGTCAGTCAATGGAAGCAGACACAGAAATGACAGGGAATGATGGAATTAGTATGTGAGAACTTTAAAAGAGCCATTGTAAATATGTTTAAGGTATTAAAGATAATATGACAGGGAGAGAAATTGAAACCATAATAAAAGAAACAAATAAATCTTGGTAGAGTTGAATCATACAATACATAACATGGAAAATTCACTGAATAAGTTTAGCAGTAGATTACACACTGCAGAATAAAAAATAAAAACTTGAAGACATAGCAATGGAAACTATCCAAACTAAAGCACAAAGAGAAGGCCGAACAAAAAAACGGAGAGAGCCTCAGTTACCTATGAGACAGTATCAAGCAGTCTTACATGCATCATAAGTTACTTTGGAACTGCAAATAGAGAAAGGAACAGAAAAAGTGGTTGACTCAAACATCAAGATCCTAGAAGCACAACCAACCCAAAGTAGGCTAAACACACGCACACCCAAAATACATCATAATCAATTTGTTGAATTTCAAGAATAAAACAAAAAATATTAAAATCAGCCAAAGGTGAAAAACATGTTATAAAGTTATCAAAGGGAAACCAAATAGAGGATGACCATGACTTCTCAGAAAAGCCAAAAGACAATTTGCTGAAAGAAATTCTAAATTCTGTAGCTAGTAAAACTGTCCTCCAAAATGAAGGGGAAAGAGGTTATTTTCAGATGAAAATAGAGATGTTATCATTAACAAAGTTGAACCAAAAGAAATAGTAAAGGAAATTGTTGAGGCAGAAGGAGCATAAGAGATGGATAGTCTGACCTACACAAAGGAATAAAGAACTCCAGAAATATAGTAATTCTGGTACGAATATAAAATCACCTTATTTTCTAATTTGAATAAATATCTTATTTCTATTTAAAGCAAAACTAATAAAAATGTGTGAAGTGTACAATATGTGGAAGTAAAAATATATGTTAACAGCACAAAGGAAGGGAGGGAGAAAATGAAAGTAGATCTTCTAAACACTTGAGCCAGTCTCTCTCTCTCTCTTCTCTCTCATCTAGGCCTCCCCTCTTCCTATAGCACGACCATAAGTGGCATCTCAGGAAAAACGCTAATCCAGTGTTTTTCTCAACCTTAGTTGTAGTTTGGAGGACCTATTTACACATGCTTCCAAGCCATTGTCATGATAGTTCTACTAGTCAGAAAAGCCTTCAAGTTAACCCTAGGAAAAAACTCTTTACATCCCACATAACGTGGCAAAATCACTGTCCTCTAGGGGGAGCTCTTAGCTAGCAAACGGCCAGTAAAGCAAAGAAGTACGTAGTAGTCACTTTCCAAACACAAGCGCTCAATTAGCTGAGCTAATAGCTCTTACAAGAGCAGTTAAAATAAGCAAGGGAAAGGTAGCTAACATTTATACTGACTCCAAGTATGCCTTCCTGATTTTCCATGCTCATGCTGCCATTTGAAAGGAAAGGCATTTTCTTACCACTAATGGGTTTCTTATAAAATATCATCAGGAGATTAGCAGATTATAATCCTCAGTTTTTCTTCCATGAGAGATAGCAGGGAAGTATGGTAGGGAACATCAAAAGAGAACGGATGAAGTAGCTGAAGGAAAGAGATAAACTGATCAGGCAGCTAAGTCAAAGGCAAGGAAGCCTCAAGGCACTAACACACTTCAAGCCTTTCTAATCTAGGAGGGCTCCATAAAAGAAATTAAACCTCAGTATTCTGCTGCAGAAATAGAATAGGCCACTTCTCAAGGGCATGCTTTTCAGCCCTCAGATGCCTACAGTCAGGATGGCAAACTCTATTTGCCAGCCTCCAGTCAGTGAAAGTCCTTAAAATCCTTCGCCAAGCTTTTCACTTGGGAAAGGATACAACTTACCAATGTGCTCAGAGATTGTTTTCAGGCAGAGAACCTCTAAATTGGTTAAGGATGTAACCCTTCTAGCTCATTTCCAACAGGAATTAACACAACTAGGAGAAGCCCAACCCCAGGAAATAAAACCACCTTTATATAATCCAGGAAATTAGGCATTAGTGAAAACTCTCATCTCTTTCCTTCCCTAAGCCAAGCTGGGAAGGGCCCTACACTGTTCTTCTTTCAACCCTCTCAGCAGTAAAAGTTACAGGAATCAACTCCTGGATACATCACACTCAAGTCAAAGCCTGAAGAGCTGAGGGAGCAACCTCTGACAGCCCAGAGGAACGACCTGAATATGAATGTGGAGAAATAGAAGATCTTATGCTAAAAATCATGAAAGATAAGTAACTGAGTGAGGGAGGGCTCCTCATCTTACTCAACCCCACCTTTACCTCAATAGATACTTTTTGTCATTTCTGCCCTTTCCTCTCAAAATTTGCCACCAAATATTAGAACTTCTTTTTAACACATATTTGCAGGGAAATTTTAATTATACATGAGATTGCATTTGTAACCTTGTAAATCCCCGAAGGGAAATGTTATATCTTGGCAAATAAAGTTTTAAACGACAATTATTTACTATGCCACCCTTGTGGAACTTGTTACAGTCACGCTACTATTTGCAATAGGACTATACACTGTGGCACTCAGTGTGGAATTCTGGTTGTAAAATTCTAATTGCTGTATTATTTTGGCTGATTATCATCCTTATAAAAGGATTAATAATTGCAGGATAAATTTAGTCAAGGTTGTTTTGATTATAGCAGGAGTAATAGTTACAGATAAGAAGCAAGCATAAAAGTTTTGCTATCATTAAGATTAATAGAACTTTTTACTAAAGGTTGGTAATATAATGCAGTCTAAGCTATAAAAAAAAAGATTATAAAGAAATAAATTTTATATAAGAAAAGATTTTGTATTGTAAATACTTGTCCTGGAAGGAAATGACTGGTTGTTTAAAGGAAGGATGTTTAAGACAAGTCGTAAAGTTGAAGTGTGTTTTAAGAGGGTCTGTGAAAGTCATGAAAAAATTTAATAAAGAAAAGGAATTGTCAAAATTAATGCTAAAGTTATTTTAGCCACCCAATAATGTATTTCTCCCAATCATATTGCAAGTTATAAAGATGGCCTAGACTAAATTTCTTCTCTAATGGCAAGTCAAGAGGGAAATGGATGCATTTCTCATGGAAAGTCTTACTTTTATATTAACATTTCTGGTGATGTACAGCGACATCTAGTGCAGGCAAACCGGTATTGCAATCCATTGGTGTAACTAACAGGTACCAAACTCTGCTCTCAGTTAAGGTCTATAAGACCCCCACTAACAGTGGTAATCTTAATGCTTATATTCTAACCCTATATTTTAAATCTTCTTGTAAAATTTATCTCTTTTCACCTAGAAGCAATCAAACTCCAAATGGTGCTATGAGCAGAGCCAAACATGGACATGCCATTCTTCCAAGAACCATTAAATCAACCTCAGGAGAAGGCCCAGCTGCTGTTCCTCCACGACACCCCTTTTCAGTGGGAAGTAGCCAAAAAGAATCATCGTTCAACACCCCCAAATAGTAGTTAAATTTGCTTATCTTGGGGGAAATAATACAGGAGTTATTGAGAAATAATTTTTAGGCAGATAGAGAGGGTAAATGAAGTTCTTGGTAAAGCTTTTTCTTTTAATAAAAGCAACCCCCAAACCATTTCTTTTCTAACAGAAAAACGGCTTGAAGGGCCAAGCTGGGAAGCTTAGAGTTCCTCATGCCCGTTAACTCCCATGTTGTAAGATGAACATTTTCTAGCCTCATTCAGACAGAATGGACCAAGAGCAGACATCTGTCTTTGTTGGGCAGCTTGGTTAATGAGATGGGATTAGACATGCTGCTTCTTCAGCTCTTCACCAGACTTACAGACTCTGACCAATGAAAATGGTCTTAATTATGATTTGCTTTCTATTCATTGTCTTTTAGGTTCCTACCTATGCTGATTTTCATAGTCTTGAAAGTGTGTATTTTTCTTCAAAACATTTTTTTAATTTCCAACTTTTATTTCAACTTCAGGGGTACACATGCAGGATGTGCAGACTTGTTGCATAGGTAAACGTGTGCCATAGTAGCTGGCTGCAAAGATCATCCCATCACCCAGGTATTAAAGCAGCATCCATTAGCAATTCTTCCTGATGCTCTCCCTTCTCCCCCTGCACCCTCCAGCAGACCCGTGTGTGTTGTTCTCCCCCTACATGTTCATGTGTTCTCATCATTTACCTCCCACTTACAAGTGAGAGCACGTGGCATTTGGTTTTCTGTTCCTGCGTTAGTTTGCTAAGGATAATGGTCTCCACCTTCATCCATGTCCCTGTAAGAAACATGATCTCGTTTCTTTTTATGGCTGTATAGTATTCCATGGTATATATGTACCACATTTTCTTCATCCAGTCCATCATTGATGGGGATTTATGTTGATTCCATGTTTTTGCTATTGTGAACAGTACTGCAATGAACATATGAGGGCATGTATCTTTTAATACAATGATTATATTTCTTTGGGTATATACCCAGTAATGGGATTGCTGGGGCAAATGACATTTCTGCCTCTAGATCTTTGAGGAATCACCACACTGTCTTCCACAATGGTTGAACTAATTTACACTCCCACCAACAGTGTAAAAGTGTTCATTTTGCTCCACAACCTCGCCAGCATCTGTTGTTTTTTGATTTTTTAGTAATAGCCATTCTGTCTGGTGTGAGATGGTATCTCATTCTGGTTTTGATTTGCATTTCTGTAGTGATCAGTGATATTGAGCTTTTTTCATGTTTGTTGGTCACATGTATGTCTTCTTTTGAGAAGTGTCTATTCATGTTCTTTGCCCAAAAGTGTGTATTTTTGTACTTCTCTATTTGGACAAGAACAGAAGTGTCATTTTGTACATTTCTATTTGGACAACATGTGTAGGTGCAACATTTACAACCCCATTGTACAATTTGACACTAATTGACCACAATAATATGTCAGCAGGGTAGCCTGACAGCCCATATTTGAGGCTTTCCATTTTTAATTCTTTTTTAAACATAAGAACCGACTTTATTCTGCCTTATTTGTGCATAAGACTACCTTCAGTTTCATCTGACAACAAACCAAAGACTAGATGTTTTCTTTCAGATTACCAACTCTCCCAGGAGAGAAGTAGTCAAACTTATAATTGCTAAAAATCGTAAAATGAAAAGGAAGCTCCACAAAAGGGAAGAGGGAAAGTGTAGGAATTAGACGTGGGGATTTCTGTTCCCTATTACTTTGGAAACCATGGTGACTGAGAGCTGTGATTTAACCATATAATATGCCAGTATAAACTTAGAAGGATCTGGGAAAGAATAAATTTCTCTGGCCAGGCGTGGTGGCTCATGCCTGTAATCCCAGCACTTTGGGAGGCTGAGGTGGGCAGATTTCTTGAGCTCAGGAGTTGGAGAGCTCAGGAGTTCGAGATCAGCCTGGGCAATATGGCGAAACCCCATCTCTATAGGAAATACAAAAATTAGCTGGGTGTGGTGGCACGAGCCTCTAGTCCCAGCTACTTAGGAGGCTGAGGTGGGAGGATCTCTTAAGCCTGGGAGGTGGAGGCTGCAGTGAGCTACGGCCACTGCACTCCAGTCAGGGTTTTCTCTAAACCATAATACAATCGGCAGATTAGTTGCCCGGTGGAAATGACCTCCTGCATGGTCTAGGCTTGTTTCAAATGCTCTACCATCTCTGGGTTTGGGATTGCAATCCTCAAAACTTCTGGGAAATCTGAAAATGAAGTTACAAATTAAATCATAGGTCTCCAAGAAGCCTGGAATTTTGATACATTCATCCGGGTTTTCTTCCGCCCAAGTGTATATTCCGTGGGCTGTGTCTGTTGGGAATAAGAGCAAGTCCATTCTCACATCTTTGTGAATCTGCTTTTCTGCCCATAAACACACTGACATGGTTCTGCAAAGCTGCCTTTCTCTGGAAGAGCGTTTTGCTTTTGTGAATGAGGCAGAAAATCGATCTCATATTGTTGAGTAATCACACCCTTCCTAGCACTTGTTTTTTACAAGCCTACATTGTTGAAATGATGGATGTGTTCCTAAAAAGTTGTGTATCAACTTAATTTTTAAACTTTCAATTGAATTTTATATTAGTGGCAAACACTATTTCAAGAAACCCTCTAGGCCAGGCGCGGTGGCTCACGCCTGTAATCCCAGAGCTTTGGGAGGCGGAGGTGGGCGGATCACCTGAGGTCAGGAGTTCTAGACCAGCCTAGTCAACATGGCGAAACCCTGTTTCCACTAAAAACAATACAAAAATTTGCCAGCCATGGCAGTGCTCACCTGTAATCCCAGCTACTCGGGAGGCTGAGGCGCAAGAATCCCTTGAACCTGGGAGGCGGAGGTTGCGGTGAGCCAAGATCGCACCACTGCACTACAGCCTGGGTGACAGAACGAGACTCCATCTCAGGAAAAAAAAAAAAAAAAAAAAAAAAAGCCTATAATAAATTATTTGTAACATGAACAGAATGAGCAGATCCTCCCCACAACTGGTATTTTTTGTCGGACTGGACCTTTCTTAAGGGATTTTCTTAAATAGAATTATTTCAGATCATTGATTACTTAGATATGTAGCTATATTAGGTCACAAGATTAAGATTGTTTACTTATAATTATACAACTTATACTTAACAATGAATCCCAACCTGACCTCAAGAGACTATATCATATAATACTATATTAACATTACGTATTTATTGGCTGGGTGCGGTGGCTCACGCCTGTAATCCCAGCACTTTGGGAGGCCTAGGTGGGTGGATCACGAGGTCAGGAGTTCAAGATCCGCCTTGCCAAGATGGTGAAACCTTGTCTCTACTAAAAATACAAAAAATTAGCCGGGCTTGGTGGTGGGCGCCTGTAATCCCAACTACTCGGGAGGCTGAGGCAGAGAATTGCTTGAACCTGGGAGGCGGAAGTTGCAGTGAGCCGAGATCGCACTGCAGCCTCGGCGACAGAGCGAAACTCCGTCTCAAAAATAAATAAAATAAAATAAAACAAAATAAAATATTTATTATGTTTTATATTGTTATATAATATAAAAAGTCGTGTTTTTTTGTTTTTGTTTTTGTTTTTGTTTTTTTTTTTGAGACAGTCTGGCTCTGTCACCCAGGCTAGATGGCAGTGAAGCGATCTTGGCTCACTGCAACCTCCACCTCCCGGGATCAAGCGATTCTCATGCCTCAGCCTCCCGAGTAGCTGGGATTACAGGTGAGCACCACCATGCCCAGCTAATTTTTTGTATTTTTAGTACAGACGAGGTAAAAAGTAGAAAATATTTTATAAAAATATATTTGTGCAAAGTAGAACATATATAAAAACATACTAAAGTAGAAAGGAGAAAAAAATTCATTTATTTTTTCCTAGGCATTTTAAATTTGGATTATAAAAATCACCTTAGAAAAATCATTAATGCTCTTTTACAAAATAACCCGGTGAAGCAGCTAAGCCCGAGCCGCCCGCCAGCGGCCCCGCAGCAGCTCCAAGAAGGAACCAAGAGACCGAGGCCTCCCCGCTGCCCGGACCCCACACCGCCACTCTGGCTCCCAGTCGGCAGCCAGCGGCAGCGGATCCACCCCGTTCTGTGACCGTTGAGTAGTTTGCGATTTCGGTTGATGTTTGTCCCTCTGCGCTTGCCCTCGCTCCCCTCCCCCCGGTTCCGTCCCCGCCCTGGCACTCGCTCTACTCTCACGGAAAGGTGGCGGCTTGTGTCCCTGTGGGCAGCCGTGCCGAGAATGAACCCCAGCACCCCCAGCTACCCAACGGCCTCGCTCTACGTGGGGGACCTGCACCCCGACGTGACCGAGGCGATGCTCTATGAGAAGTTCAGCCGGGCGGGGCCCATCCTCTCCATCCGGGTCTGTAGGGACGTGATCACCCGCCGCTCCTCCAGCTACGCGTATGTGAACTTCCAGCACCCGAAGGACGCGGAGCGTGCTCTGGATACCATGAATTTTGATGTGATAAAGGGCAAGCCAGTACGCATCATGTGGTCTCAGCGTGATCCATCACTTCGCAGAAGTGGAGTGGGCAACATATTCGTTAAAAATCTGGATAAATCCATTAATAATAAAGTACTGTATGATACAGTTTCTGCTTTTGGTAACATCCTTTCATGTAAGGTGGTTTGTGATGAAAATGGTTCCAAGGGTTATGGATTTGTACACTTTGAGACACACGAAGCGGCTGAAAGAGCTATTGAAAAAATGAATGGAATGCTCCTAAATGATCGCAAAGTATTTGTTGGACGATTTAAGTCTCGTAAAGAACGAGAAGCTGAACTTGGAGCTAGGGCAAAAGAGTTCCCCAATGTTTACATCAAGAATTTTGGAGAAGACATGGACGATGAGCGCCTTAAGGATCTCTTTGGCAAGTTCGGGCCCGCCTTAAGTGTGAAAGTAATGACTGATGAAAGTGGAAAATCCAAAGGATTTGGATTTGTGAGCTTTGAAAGACATGAAGATGCGCAGAAAGCTGTAGATGAGATGAATGGAAAGGAGCTCAATGGAAAACAAATTTACGTTGGTCGAGCTCAGAAAAAAGTGGAACGGCAGACGGAACTTAAGCGCAAATTTGAACAGATGAAACAAGATAGGATCACCAGATACCAGGTTGTTAATCTTTATGTGAAAAATCTTGATGATGATATTGATGATGAACGTCTCCGGAAAGCATTTTCTCCATTTGGTACAATCACTAGTGCAAAGGTTATGATGGAAGGTGGTCGCAGCAAAGGGTTTGGTTTCGTTTGTTTCTCCTCCCCAGAAGAAGCCACTAAAGCAGTTACAGAAATGAACGGTAGAATTGTGGCCACAAAGCCATTATATGTAGCTTTAGCTCAGCGCAAAGAAGAGCGCCAGGCGCACCTCACTAACGAGTATATGCAGAGAATGGCAAGTGTACGGGCTGTGCCCAACCCTGTAATCAACCCCTACCAGCCAGCACCTCCTTCAGGTTACTTCATGGCAGCTGTCCCACAGACTCAGAACCGTGCTGCATACTATCCTCCTAGCCAAATTGCTCAACTAAGACCAAGTCCTTGCTGGACTGCTCAGGGTGCCAGACCTCATCCATTCCAAAATAAGCCCGGTGCTATCCGCCCAGCTGCTCCTAGGGTACCATTTAGTACTATGAGACCAACTTCCTCACAGGTTCCACGAGTCTTGTCAACGCAGCATGTTGCTAACACATCAACACAGGCAGTGGGTCCACGTCCTGCAGCTGCTGCTGCTGCAGCTACCCCTGCTGTGCGCACGGTTCCACGGTATAAATATGCTGCGGGAGTTCGCAATCCTCAGCAACATCTTAATGCACAGCCACAAGTTACAATGCAACAGCCTGCTGTTCATGTACAGGGTCAGAAAACTTTGACTGCTTCCATGTTGGCATCTGCCCCTCCTCAAGAGCAGAAGCAAATGTTGGGTGAACGGCTCTTTCCTCCTATTCAAGCCATGCACCCTACTCTTGCTGGTAAAATCACTGGCATGTTGTTGGAGATTGATAATTCAGAACTTCTTCATATGCTCGAGTCTCCACAGTCACTCCGTTCTAAGGTTGATGAAGCTGTAGCTGTACTACAAGCCCACCAAGTTAAAGAGGCTACCCAGAAAGCAGTTAACAGTGCCACCGGTGTTCCAACTGTTTAAAATTGATCAGAGACCACGAAAAGAACCTTGTGCTTCACTGAAGAAAAATATCTAAACGAGAAACTTAAATACTATGAGAAAAAAAATTGCAAAATCTAAAATAAATAAAAAGTGGAAAGGAAACTTTGAACCTTATGTACCGTGCAAATGCCAGGTCTAGCAAATATGATGCTAGTGCTAGATTACTTACTGATTTAAAAACAAAAAACAAAAAAGATTACTTAATTGATTTAAAAACAAAAAAAAGTAAAATATAAAAAACAAGTTAATGTTTTGTAAACCCTGAAGAATTTTCAGCAAAGTACAAAAATTGAAAGCATTCTTTAATTTTTTAATTCTTTACTGTGGAATAGCTCAAAATGTCAGTTCCGTTTTAAGTAACAGAATTGATAACTGAGCAAGGAAACATAGTTTGGATTATAAAATTCTTGCTTTAATAAAAATTTCTTAAACAGTAAAAAAAAAAGAAAAATCATTAATTTACTAATAGTCTTTCTTTACATTTTCTATTACTGTATCTCCCACTATATTTCAAATACGAAAATCACCTTTTCACCAAAATTTTAGGTCTTTACATATAGTGTTTATTTTTAATATTCATAAGTGAAAATATGCAATGACAAAATAGTAATTATAAATTCAGTAACATTTGTTCAAAATGGTAAGACTTATTTATATTGCATTATTTTTAAGTCAAAAATAAATACATAGTTTTAAAAATCTAATTGAACAGGAGGCTAAACTTGGTTCTGATCACAGAGATAATCACTTAATCATTTGGTTTTAGTGTTTCTGGTAGTTGATTTTCTTCAATAATAATTGTACATAGTTATTTCTTAGTTTATCAATTTTGTAATTTAACTATTGACTTCCTGCTGTAACAAATAAAGATATGTTTCATCTACCCCTTCCCACCATCCTTCTCCTCCTCCCAATGTAATTTATCACTACTTGTAGTTTCTTTATTGGTAATATTAATTAATATAAATATTTATAATTAATGTTACACCTAGTGAATTGTATAAAAGGACAGCCCATTTGAGCATTCTCCTTTAAGACGAGGCTGTGACATTGCACTACATAGAAATATAATTATAACTATACCATATTATTTTGCAATAAACTATGTATATAGAGAGAGATGGTCACTATGTAATGTGTGGGTATAGCTATACGACACATACAAACATAATGTGTGTGCATATATATAACATACACACATATATGTTATACACACAAACACACATATATATAAAAAATACATGCTGTTTATTCATCCCGATTTTGGGGGCCTGTAGGTAAATTATGGAGAAATTCATTCTGGTTAAAGTTAAATGACTTTCATGACTCCTAAAATTAGAATGTTCATATTTGAAAAAATATAAAGATGGTTTGGGGTATATTGTTTACTCACTGACAATGTCTGAGGTATACGTGGTGTATACAGCAGGGCTTCAGTCCTCAGATGTTGCCAGTTTCCAGGTTGTTAAATACAAGTTTGCTGAAGGTCTTGTCATAAGTACCCCAATAGTTTAAATACTTTCTTCTTCTTCTTTTTTCTGTTTTGTTATTTAGAGACAGGTCTTACTGTCACCCACAGTGGAGTGCAGAGGTGCGATCTTGGCTCACTGCAATCTCTGCCTCCTGGGCTCAAGCAATTCTACCACCTCAGCCTCCCAAGTAGCTGGGACTGCAGGTGTGTGTCACCACAGTAGGCTAATTTTTTGTATTTTTTGTAGAGACAGGATTTCACCATGTTGCCCAGGCTGGTTTTGAACTCCTGAGCTCAAGGGATCTGCCCGCCTTTGCCTTCCAAAGTGCTGGGATTATAGGTGTGAGCCACCATGCCTGGCCTTCTTTTTAAAAATGGGTTATTCTTGGTTTAGCAATCTTTTTTTTTTTCTTTTTTTTTTTGAGACACAGTCTTGCTCTGTTGCCCAGGCTGGAGTGCAGTGTGCGATCTAGGCTCACTGCAAGCTCTGCCTCCTGGGTTCACGCCATTCTCCTGCCTCAGCCTCCCGAGTAGCTGGGACTACAAGCGCCGCCACCACGCCTGGCTAATTTTTTTTTTTTTTTTTGTATTTTTAGTGGAGACGGGGTTTCACTGTGTAAGCCAGGATGGTCTCAATCTCCTGACCTCCTGATCCGCCTGCCTCGGCCTCCCAAAGTGCTGGGATTACAGGCGTGATCCACCATGCCCGGTCAGCAATCTTACAATTTAACTATTGACTTCCTGCCAAATTAGATTATAAGCTTCCTTAATACAGAAACTGGGTTTGCATAGCAGACAACAAAATGCTTGTTGATTGGCCAACATCATATGTCCTGAGGAATTTCATATACTTAACACTCAAGGGCTTAAATTCTCATAACACTTCTCAGAACAGCTGAGGGAATATTGGTGTGAGTGTGCAGTGCTATTCTAGATGATGTGGGACAAACAGAAAGAAACGATCTCCAGTCCACACTCTTGAGAAACGCCCCCTGTACTAAAGGACACACATGTCCATAAGTAGCTCCCGGCCATATGGAGGGATGAGCAGAGTATGGGGGGGAAGCACAACATACCCCAGCAGAGAGATCTGGGAGCACCTTGTGCGTAAGATGGCTTGTAAGCCAAGCCTTCAAAGATGAGTAGGATTTTGATGGATAGTCAAGAAGAGAAGAGGAGTCCGAGGCCAAGGGAATTTGACCAAAGGCAGATGTTTCACCAAATTTGACAATGCATTCCCTGGAGTAGTGTTGTCTCTGAGAAGCAGCTGCTTGTTTAGAGGCTGTGTGTCCCAGCTCCTTTCTGCATCAGTACAGGGCACGTCACTAGCCCTTACCCAGGGGATGTTAGTGGGAGTGATGCGTGTCTTTCAAGGCAAGGCAGTTAAGAAACTGATGGGCTTTCCAATGTCACTTTCCCCATCCACTAGGTGAAGAACATTGCAATTCCTTGAGAGAGGAGCCACGGGACAGAGGGAGTGTGTGTGTGTGTGTGTGCGCGTGTGTGTGTATACACACACATATATATATCGAGAGAGACAAAACACTTGTTTTGTCACGGTAGTCTCAAACTCCTAGGCTCAAGCAATCTTCGCACCTCAGCCTCCCAAGTAGCTAGGACTAAAAGCACACACCACCATGCCTAGCTAATTTATTTTATTTAATTTGTAGAGACAGGAGCCTTGCTATGTTGCCCAGGCTGTTCTTGAACTCCTGGCCTTAAGCAATCCTTCTGCCTCAAGCCTCCCAAAGCACTAGGATTACAGGTGTGAGTCACCATACCCAGCCTTGATATATTTTATTTTACATAAAATTACAATGTTTTATATAAAATGTGTACTGACTGTATTTGACTTGAATATTATTACTGTCAATTATTCAAACTTGAATTAAGTCCAACTGCCTGATCAGTGATACATTAAAATATCATAATATTTACTTATCCAGCAATCTCAACTCTTTTAGTCCCTTCAGGCTGTTATAACAAAATACCATAAACTGGGTGGCTTGTAAACAATAGAAATTTATTTCTCACTGTTCTGGAGACCGGGAAGTCCAAGATCAAGGTGCCAGCAGATTTAGCACCTGGTGCCTGGTAAGGGTCTGCTTTCTGGTTCATAGAGTCCGTCTTTTCACTGTATCCCCACATAGGGGAAGGAGTCAGCTCTACCGGGCCTCTTCTATAAGGGTATTAATCTTCTCCCCGAGGGTTTCACTCTCATGATCTGATGACTACCCAAAGACCCCACCTCTTATCATCGTATTGGGGGTTAGGACTCAGCATAGGAGCTTCTAGGAAACATAAACATTCAGTCCACTGCATCGACTACCTAATACAGAATGGAAAACGTATCATAAGCAAACAAGGCCTTTAGCCAGCTGCAATTAATAATACAAAGAGCACACATTTTCTTCTTCCTGAAACATCCAATATGCCCTCACTCAGAAACAAGCTACTCTTATTTTATATAAATAGATATAAATTTAAATATTATATATATGTAAATATATATAAATCTGACACGGTTAGTTATTTCCTTCTTATTAGAAAATCAAATAGAGAAAGAACAGAAATAAATATACTAAAAGCAGCAAGAAGCAATGCTTGGTACTCAAATATCAAGAAACAGGAAAAGAACAATATAAGTACTCAACAATAACAGCATCAGCAGGCCAGGCGTGGTGGCTCACGCCAGTAATCCTAGCACTTTGAGAGGTCAAGGCGGGCAGATTCCTTGAGCCCAGGAGTTCGAGACCAGCCTGGCCAACATGGTGAAACCCTGTCTCTACCAAAAAATACATATATACAAAAATGGAACAAATATCAGTGACAATGGCAACTCTGAGTCCACAGGAGAAAATGAGATTGTCCTCAGTTTATTGTCACTAAAAAGGCATGCAAGCAGGCAACACCATGTAGACATATCTTTCCCCAAAGAAAACTTTTAAAGAAGTTTTCTCCTTAAGGTGATAATAAACTTTCTTTATGTGGAAACCTCCTTTTCCTAGGAATGCTGTCAACATGAAACATTATTGCGGTTTATTCCAGAAATGCAAAGTTAGTTAACATTTAAAAATCAATCAATGTAATTCATCATATTAATCGAATAAAAGAGAAAACCCATATGGTCATCTCAGTAATATTAAAAAACTATTTTATAAAATTTGAGGTCTAGTCATAAAATGCAAAACCTCAGTAAACTAGGAATAGATAAGCTCAGTAAACTAGGAATAAAGTATATTTACAAAATATCTAGAATAACATCATGTTGTTCTAATGGTGAAATATTGAATGTTTTCCCTGTCAAGGAATAAGAAAAGAAAATCCATGATCAACATTTCTATTCAACATTGGACTAAAAAACCTAACCAGTACAACAGGCAAGAAAGACAAATTAAAGCATAAAGACAGGAAAGAAAAAGTAAGCTGTCATTATTCATAAATGACATGAGTGCATACACAGAAAAGCCCAAAGAATCTATTAATAAATTGAAAGGATGAGTGAACTTAGTAGGTCACTGGATTCAAGGTCAATATACTGAAAATCAATTGTATTTCTACATACACAAACCAATTTAAATATAAAATTTAAAAACCAATATCAATATAATCCCTTTGGAAAATAGTTTCACACTTTCTTAAAAAGTTAAACCTATACATACCAGAAGATCCAGCATTTTGCTCTTGGGGTTTTACCCAAGAGAAAAAAAAACCATGTTTATATAAATAGTTGTACAAATGTTCATAGCAGCTTCATTTGTAATATCCCCAAACTGAAAATAACCCAGTGCCCATTGAAAGGCTAAACAAATTGTGAGGTAGTCACACAGTAGAACACTACCAGGCAATGGAAAGACTGAACTAGCGATATGTACAAAAACACAGAGAAGTGTCAGAATAATTATGCTGAGTGGGAAAAAACCCAAGCCAAAGACAAGAGTACATAAAAATTCTAGAAAAGTTCAGACTAATCTATAATGTTAGAAAGGAGATGAGTGGTTGCTGGAGGGTGGGAAGGTCAAGTCAGGCAGAGAGGATTTCACAGAGGCAGAAGAAAACTTTTGAAAGTGATATGTTTGGTTGTTTGTTTGTTTGTTTATTTTGAGATAGAGTCTCGCACTGTCACCCAGACTGGAATGCAGTGGCGTAATCTCAGCTCACTGCAACCTCCACCTTTGGGGTTCAAGTGATTCTCCTGCCTCAGCCTCCTGAGTGGCTGGGACTACAGGTGCCCACCACTACGCCTGGTTAATTTCTGTATTTTTAGTAGAGATGGGATTTCACCATGATGGCCAAGCTGGTCTCAAACTGACCTCAGGTGATCTGCCCACCTCGGCCTCTCAAAGTGGTATGTTTGTTATCTTAATCGCGGTGATGGTTTGATGGTGTATACATTTGTCAAAACCTATCAAATTTTACACTTAAGTAAGTGTAGTATATAACATATCAATAAAGCTCTTTAATTTTTTAAAATAAAGAAATGAACGGATTGGGCAGAAAAAACATACAATTTCCGACAGCATAAACAATCCCCATTTCATCAAGTATCCAGGAATGCATCTAACAATAGATGTGCAAAAATGCTACATTGAAAGCTACAAAATATTATAGCAAGAAATCTTAACCTAAATAAATGGAGGGATATGCCATGTTCACGGACTGGAAAACTCACGATGACAAAATGGCAGTTCCTTTCAAATTTTTCTGCAGATTCATGAAATCCCAAATAAAATCTCAGCAGGATTTTTTAATGAACAAATGAAATCTAAAATTTATATGAAAATACAAACAACTGGCTGGGCACAGTGGCTCACGCCTCTAATTCCAGCACTTTGGAAGGCAGAGGCGGGCAGATCACCTGAGGTCAGGAGTTTGAGACCAGCCTGGTCAACCTGGTGAAACCCTGTATCTACTAAAAATACAAAAATTAGCCGGGTGTAGTGGTGGGTGCCTGTAATCCCAGCTACTCAGAGGCTGAGGCAGGAGAATTGCTTGAACCCAGGAGGTGGAGGTTGCAGTGAGTGGAGATCGTGCCACTGCACTCCAGCCTGGGCAACATAGCAAGAATCCATCTCAAAAAAAAGAAGAGAGGCCGGGTGCGGTGGCTCAAGCCTGTAATCCCAGCACTTTGGGAGGCCGAGATGGGTGGATCACGAGGTCAGGAGATCAAGACCATCCTGGCTAACACGATGAAACCCCATCTCTACTAAAAAATACAAAAAACTAGCCGGTCCCAGCTACTCAGGAGGCTGAGGCAGGAGAATGGCGTAAACCCGGGAGGTGGAGCTTGCAGTGAGCTGAGATCCGGCCACTGCATCCCAGCCTGGGCGACAGAGCAAGACTCTGTCTCAAAAAAAAAAAAAAAAAAAAAAAAAAAAAAAAAAAAAAAAAAAAAAAAAAAAGAAAGAAAAAAAAAAAAAAAAAAGAAAAGAAAAAGAAAGAAAAAACAAAGAACCTAAAATAGCCAAACAATCTTGAAAAAGAACAGAGTTAGAGATTGACGCTGCTAAATATCAAGACCTACTGTGAAGTTACAGCAATGATTAAGACTATAGTATTTGTGCAAGGATAAACAAATGGAATAATAAGCAAATTAGAGTATCCAGAAGAGACACACCCAGAGTCACTTGATTTACAATAGAGTAAAACACTGGCTCAATTGGACATCCAATGACCTTGACTTCCACCTCACAGCATACACAAAACATAATCTGAGACCATTGACTCAAAAGTGTAAGATAAGACAATAAACCTCTAGAAAAAATATACAATACCTAAGACTACGTGTAGGCACACATTTTTTAAACAGGACACAAAAACAGCAGCCATAATAGAAAAGATTGATAAATTGGTCTTTATTAAAATTAAGAACTTTTGTTCAATAAAAGACAACATTGAAAGTAAAAAAGCAAGCCATGGACTGGGAGAAGACAGTTGCCATCCCCATGTGTGGCAAAGGACTCATTCTGAATATTCAAAGAACTCCGACAAAACAGCACCCAGTGCAACTTGAATTTATTTATTTTTTTTTACTAAATGAGAAAAAGACTCAAATGGACAATGAACAAATGAAAATACCCAAATAGCCAGGAAATGTTTTAAGAGCTGTTCAGCAGGATTCACTACCCATACAGTACAAATTAAAACCACTATGAGGCCGGGCCCGGTTGCTCATGCCTGTAATCCCAGCACTTTGGGAGGCTGAGGCAGGTGGGTCACTTGAAGTCAGGAGTTCAAGAACAGCCTGGTCAACATGGGGAAACCCCATCTCTCCTAAAAATACAAAAATTAACTGGGTGTGGTACCGGGCACCTGTAATCCCAGCTACTCGGGAGGCTGAGGCGGGAGAATCACTTGAACCTGGCAGGTGGAGGTTGCAGTGAGCAGAGATAGTGCCACTGCACTCCAGCTTGGGTAACAGCGAGACTCCATCTCAAAAAAAAAAAAAAGAAAAGAAAAGAAAAGAAAAAGAAAAAACCACAGTGAGCTATTACTACACCCCCACCAGGATGGCTAACATTAAGACTAAAAATACCAAGTGATGGAGAGGACATGAAACAATAGAAAGTTGCATATATTGCCCATGGGATGTAAATGGTTCCTTTGGAAAACTGGCGTTCTACAAAAACGGAATGTACACACATCCTAAGATTTTCACTTATAGGTATGTATTCAACAGAAATGAGGCCTTACCAGAAAAACATGTACAAGAATGCTCACAGCACCTTTATTCATAAAACCCCCAAACTGGAAAATCTAAATGTCTATCAACTAAAGAACAGAAAAATAAATACATGTGGAAATATTAAAGAATGGAGCCCTACGCTGCAACGAGAAAGAGCAAACTACTGAGAACACCCCGCATGGACGACTCGCAGACATGACGATAAACAAAAGGAATCGGACCTGACGGGGCACATGCTGACTGACCCATTTTATATGAAGATCGAGGACAGACGACGCTAATCGTGATGGTAGAAAAAGAACAGGTGCTCGACTTTGCCAGTGGTGGGGGCATTGAGTGGAAACAGGCAATAAGGAACCGTTTGGGGTGCTGATAACTTTGTAAACCTTCACCTGGGTGGTTGGTAAATGAGTTTATTCATGTGTGAAAACTCACCAACCTGCACAGTTATAGATCAACTTTTAAAAATTAAAGAAGGTGGGCCGGGCGCAGTGGCTCACGCCTGTAATCCTGGCGTGAACCTGGGAGGCAGAGCTTGCAGTGAGCTGAGATTGCACCACTGAACTCCAGCCTGGGTGACAGAGCGAGACTATCTCAAAACAAAAAAGAAAAAAAAATTAAAGAAGGTGGAAGAGAAGCTGAAGCGATACATTCCCCTGAGAGTTGCTAAACAAAGTTCCTGCCCTAGCATCAGAGTGGTATTGATCCAAACCCAAGACACTTTCTTAGTCAGGAGAAAGTCACGCTCCGTAGACAGCATTCCTAATTCATTGCCTCCATGGGCGAGGACACACTGCTAATTAAGCTTTTGATTGAAAATTTCGGAAAATCCAACTCAAACTGGTTTAAAGAAATGTATGGCTACGCTAAAGGGAAGTCTAGAGATTCGTGTTTGGTTGACCCAACTGCTCAGTCCCGGCTCTGACAGCTCCGCTGTCTGTCTCACTCCTCTACTGTACACAGCGTGGGATTCAGTGTCAGCTGGCTCCCTTTGTTGGGGGACCAGGGAGACCACTGCAGTCCAGGCTACATCCTTCTTCATTTTTGCCTGGAGAATTACTACTAGATCTCCCAGGAGAATGAGGAAGGATGTCCCCAGAACCTCTAGCAAACCACTTCTTATGTGCCATTGGCCCAAATTTAGTCACAGTTCTGTCTAAACCTATCACTGGCAGTGGGAACACAAAGATTGGTTTAGTCTAATGAGGGTGAACCTAGGGCTGATAATAGGGTGCATACTGGAACAAAATCAGGGTTCTGTTTAGAACGAGGAAGCGGGGCTGGGAAATTGATGCTGGGTTGGCCGCCGACATATCCAATACAATGTCCTCAAGAAGATTGTAAGTACCTGGGTGGCAGGGACTGTGTTTTAGACCTCTCCCTTATCTTCAAAACCTGTTACTGTCTGGGGACTATGAGATTAGGGGGTCCTGCTAGGGACTGGGGAATGTGTAGGACCCCAGAGTTACATACATTACAGGAATAGTGGCTAATACCACTAGGTGGTTAACTGCCCAAAAATGTGGCTAAGTTTCTCAAGGACCCTCAGTTTTTAGAAAACTTTGGAGGAGATGAGCTCCTACTTGGTAGAACCTTATATGGCCATTACCTGTCTGTATTTAGCCTGTACAGACAATGAGCTAGAACAAAAGTCACGGCCAATCAAGGAGCACATGGCCACCTGCAAGGGACAGTCAAGGGAGAAGGCAGCCGTCTTTTGTTCCCTCTCTTCTCCCTCCCCTCAGAGCAAAGGACATGGAACAAGGTAGAAGGAGAGAACATAAGTCTAGTTGGGGTACTGGAGTAGAGACAGGAATTGAACATGAGGTTGAAGCTTAGAAATGAACAAATCGATTGATTACATAGGTGTATACATTTTTATAACAGCTCCATTGAGATATAATCACATACTGTGCCATAAACTTCACTCTTTTCAAAAAGTACACAATTCAGTAATTTGTAATCTATTCCAAGAGTTGTGCAACCACCATCACAATCTAATTCCAGGACCCTTTTGTCACTGCAGAAAAAACCCCATACTCATCCTCCCCCGCCCCTCAGGCCCTGGCAATCACTCACCTGCTTTCTGTCTCTATAGATTTGCCTATTCTAGACCATTTGTAAATGGAATCAAAATATGAGGCCTTTGTTTGTTTGCCTGGGTTTTACTTTTTTTTTTATTTTTGTGGGTACATAGTAGGTATATATATGTATGGGGTACATGAGATATTTTGACACAGAAATAAATGCATAATAATTACATCAGAGTAAATGGAGTATCTGTCACCTCAAGCATTTATCTTTTCTTTGTTTTACAAACAATCCCATTATACTCTTTGTTATTTTTAAATATATAACAAATTACTGCTGACTGTAGTCACCCTGTTATGCTATCAAATACTAGGTTTTATTCATTCTACCTTATTATGTTTTTGTACTGATTAACAATCACCACTCCCTGCTCCACTACCCTTCCCAGCCTCCGCTATCCATCATTCTACTCTCTATCTCCATGAGTTCAATTCTTCTAATTTTTAGCTCCCACAAGTAAATGAGAACATGTGAAGTGTGTCTTTCTGTGCCTGGCTTATTTCACTTAACATAATGACCTCCAGTTCCATCCATGTTTTTGCAAATGACAAAAATCTCATTCTTTTTTATGACTGAATAGCACTCCATTGTGTATATATTTCACATTTTCTTTATCCATTTGTCTGTTGATGTGCACTTACGTTGCTTCCAAATCTTGGTACTGCGAATGGTGCTGCAGTAAACATGGGAGTGCAGATACTTCTCCAATATACTAATCTTTTGGGTATATACCCAGCAATGGGATTGCTGGATCATAAAGTGGCTCTATTGTTAAGTTTTTTGAGAAACCTCTATATTGTTCTCCACAGTGGCTGTACTAATTTACATTCCCACAAACAGTGTACAAAGATTCCCTCTACTCCACATACTTGCAAGCATTTGTTACTGCCTGTCTTTTGGATAAAAGCCATTTTAACTGGGGTGGGATGATATCTCATTGCAGTTTTCATTTGCATTTCTCTGATGATCAGTGATGTTGTGTACCTCTTCATGTACCTATTTGCCATTTGTATGTCTCTTTTGAGAAATGCTTATTCAGATCTTTTGCCCATTTAAAAAATCAGATTATGACATTTTTTTCATATAGAGTTGAACTCCTTACATAGTCTGGTTATGAATCTCTTATCAGATGGATAGTTTGCAAATATTTTCTCCCATTCTGTGGGTTTTCTCTTCACTTTGTTGAGGCCTTTTGTGACTGGCTTCTTTCACCCAGCATGATGTTTTCAAGATTAATGCATGTTGTAGCATGAATCAGTACTTCAGTCCTCTTTATGCTGAAGGATGTTTCATTGTGTAGATATATCACATTTTAAAAACACATTCGTCAGCTGATGAACAATTGGGTTGTTTTCACTTTTTGACTATTTGGAACAATGCTGCTATGAACATTTATGTACAGGTTATTGTATAGATAGTTGTTTCCAACCCTCTAGGAGTAGAATGGCTGGGTTACATGGTAATTATATGTTTAGCTTTTTGAGCAACTGACAAACGGCTGCACCATTTGAAAATCCCACTAGCAATGTACAGGGACTGTAGTTTCTCCATATTCTCATCAACACTTGTTATTGTCTTTTTTATCTGAGTAGAATAAAAAAGTGTGTGAGAAGTGGTGCTTTGTTATGATTTTGATTTGCATTTCCTTAATGACTTAATGATGTTGAGTATCTTTTCATGTATATATTGGTCACTCACGTATTTTTTTAGAAATGTCTACTCAAATTTTATTGTTGAGTTGTAAAAGAATCTATATATTTTGGCACAAGTCTCTTATCAGATGCAATTTGCAAATATTTTTCCCATTCTATGAACTATCTTTTCACTTTTCTGATGGAATTCTTTAAAGCACAAATGTTTTTGCTTTTGGCGAAACCCAATTCATCTATTTTTCCTTTTGAAGTTTGTGCTTCTTTGTGTCATATCTAAGAAATCATTGCCTAATTCAAGGTAGATATTCTTTTTTATTTATTTATTTTTTTGAGACGGAGTTTCATTCTTGTTGCCCAGGCTGGAGTGTAATGGTGTGATCTCAGCTCACTGCATCCTCCGCCTCTTGGGTTTAAGAGATTCTCCTGCCTCAGCCTCCCAAGTAGCTGGGACTGCAGGCATGCACCACCAGATATTCTTTTACTTTGAATTAGGCAACAGTTTCTTAGATATGGCACAAAAAAGCAAAAAAAGTTTTCTTGTAAGAGTTTTCTTCTAAGACTTCTAGTTCTTACATGTAGATCTGTGATCCATTTTGAGTTGATTTTTGTATATGGTGTGAGGTAAAGATCAAACTTTATTTTGTGTGTTTGTTTGTGTGTGTGTGTGTGGATATCCAGTTGCCCCACTACCATTTGTTGAAAAGATCATTCTTTCCACATTGACTGGTCTTGGCAACCTTGTCAAGAATCAACTGATTATAAATGTAAGGCTTCATTTCCAGACTTTGAATTCAATTCCATTAATCTATATGTCTATCCTCATGTCAACCCTATAGTGCCTTGATTTCTGGAGCTTTGGCATACATTTTAAAATTGGGAGGTAAATGTCCTCCATCTTTATTCTTCTTTTTCAAGATTGTTTGGCTATTCTGAGTCCTATAAACTTCCATATGAATTTTAGAACAGTTTGTCAAGTTCTGCAAAAAAAAGGCAGCCAGGATTTTAATAGAGGTCACGTTAAATCTGTAGATCAGTTTGGGGAGTATTACTGTCTTAACAATATTAAGTCTTCCAATCCATGAACATGAATGTTCGTTTTATTTATATCTTTATATTTTTTCAACAAGGTTTTATAGTTTTCAATGTATACCTCAATAAAAAAAAAAGAGTGTCTTTCTTTTAAAAAATGAACAGGACTAGTTATTTTTAGAGTGAGAATATTCTAATAACTGAAAATACTAAGGTTTATATGATTGGACTGATATGTCATTAAGCAATATTCCTCTCTGAGAGAATGGAGTGGTGGTGTTTAACAGAGCGCAGCTAATGGTTGTTAATGGGAAAATAAAGCCCTTCAATGTTGATGTTCTGAGAGTTAAGATGACTCACTAAATCAGTAACTATGGTGATAGAGAATAGAATAGGCTATAACTTATATTACACTGACATTTACTTTGTCAGAGCAATCTTACAAACGAAAAGGCATTTGTTTTCCTTTAAAAAAAAATACTGTGCTTTTGTCAAATGCTTATTGAATTTGCATCTGTCATAATCAATGAGCACCTGTCTTAGGATCCTGGTGCTCAGCACTGCTCCCTGTCTGGTTCACAACTGCAGGCACCTGAGAATGAATAGAGCTCCTCTGCTCTCTCGTTAGCCCCATCCCAAAGACTGAGCCTCTCCTGTTTAGGAACTATCAAGAGAAGACACAGCTACCAAGCCAGGAGATAAGGCTCTGTTTGTGCAGAGCTTCTTGTGAAACTGTAGCAACCACTAGCAAGTTTTCCCAACTACCAAGACAGGTGGGCCCATACCTTGCAGGAGTAAAACACATTCTACTTCTTCTAGAGAGAAGAGATTTTGTACCTGAACTTAAGGGAAAACAGACCAAAAAGGATGCAATGGGCTACCTGAGCCAAGTTCATTTTCTCACTAACAGGATGATTCATCTTCAAAGGTATTAGGTCTCAGCAGACCCTAGTCTAAGAAAACCCTGAGTGAAACTAGCCAACAATCTGCTTATCATAATCTCTTCATATGAGCTGTTATCATGCAAATAATATAGATGTTCCTGAGATGATTGCAAATAATCACCCTTCAAGTACATGTTATAAAAAATAGTATTAACATTTGCTGAGTGACTGTGCCCCATGCATTGATCTGGTGCTTTTATATGTCATTCTCAGTTTAATGAAATCTGATAAATGTGATTTAAAAATCACTACCTCCCAAATGAATTTAACAAACTTGTGTTCACTAAACAGACAAGTAAAACATCATCCATGTATATATATACACATGGATGATGGATATATATCCATATATATGGATATATATATATTCCACTATTTTTTCTTAATATTGTTTTGATCATTCTCTTTCCAAAAATTTGATCTTTCTCTTTCCAAAATTACTATAAGACCAGCCAAAAAAAAAAAAGTATCAGTGTTCTATCTTCCTGATTTTCCCACTGAAGGGTGAGAGAAAAGAAAGGTCTTGTCTATCATCTAAAATCTATTAGTAAGTACTTTAGCTGGGTCTGGAAACTAACATGTCACATATCAGTTACACAGGAATGAGCTGACATTTGCTTTCTGCCAGGAGCAATACACAGATTCAGAGAACTGCTACTCGAACATAGTTACAGAAAATAGAATATTTACCTTTGCAGGGATCTGGGACTTACGAAGCTAGTATTAAAAGCTGTATGTTAAAAATGAGGACCTGGATTTCAGGGAGTCCGTGGAAGTCCTAGGCTTCTTCGGTGTGGGGTCTCATTAGCCAGCCTGTGTGAATGTGCTGAAACAAAGAGAGGATGCTTTCCCTTACTTCTAGCAGAGTTAGACAGAAGTAATGAAGGAGGTGGTGATAAATCATTAATTCTCTCCTAAAGCCTTCAGAAACAGACTGAAATGTTAATACTGAAAGGGCTCGTAGATGCCATGTCTCTCCAGTTCTTATTTTACAAACAAAGAAACTGAGGAAAGGCAGACTGTGACTTTAGTGAGAGCTTCTAGTCCCTTTGTCATCCCTCCTGTATGCCATTTGGAGATGCTGTCTGCCTGGAGAAGTTTTGCTGGTGGGACTGTGATTTAGGTTCTCTGCAGCTGAGTGAAAGCAAGTGTAAAAACGACAGAGGATTATTGAGAATGAGAGTGTATCCCACTCTCAGAGAATAGCTGATCCTTTCCACCATGGCCTCTAAGGAATTTCAGGTAATCCAGATGAACTGGCGTTGATCACAAGTGCAATATCCATCACTCAGGACAATCTGCTAACATAAGGTGCCTTGTGCTTCAGAATTAGCTTCAGGCTTTGCCAGCTAGAAACAGCCAGCCACAGACTGGCTTGCTTTTAAAAATATCACTTGGCTATGCTACAGACCTCTAATATAACAGTTGTCTACAGTCTTAATATAAAATGAAATTAAGTTGAAAGAACTTTCCTACTATGTGAGATCTGTGATCCATATTTATATATCAGATGTTTATAGTATATAATTTATTCTTAAAGCATAAACAATATATTAAACTATAAATATATACATTTACATATATAGACATTCTAATATAGGTATTTATTTA
>NW_012106586.1:1894351-1900876 GCF_000951045.1 Mandrillus leucophaeus
CTTGTTGAGAGTCGTCTACAGTAGACATGAGAAAACTCAAATTGCAGTTTCCCAGCTCTTGTAGCAAAAGCAAGTTTTCAAGCAGTAGATCTTATTCATTATTGAAGCAAAGATTTCCAACAGCACATGCAAGATATATTTTCTGGAAACTGGGACATAACACCCAGCACTTGAATTAGAGACCACAGGAAAAGTGTTTTTTTCTGTTTCTCCGCTATACGATTCAATCATATTGAACAAAAGACTCATCCTGTTGTTACTGTTCTACATACAGTGAATATTTTTACTGGTAGTGCAAAGTAATACTGGCTCCAATAAGAGGAATTAGTCCGTCAAAGCCTGACTCCTGGGTGACAGTGTCCCACTGCTGCCATCTTCTGGAGAGTCCAGGCTCAGCGGCTGTGAGCAGACGGTTTTAACATTCAGATCACCTCCAGCTGATTCACCTCACTGACTGACAAAGACAGCCCTGCTGCATTTGCGGGTGTGGATGTGGTTACAGGAGGAAAAGCCTTCCTGAAATGGGCTGAAATCATGAAGGCTTGATCTAGGAGGCAAGGCATCCTTCCCGAACTGTATTATAAGTGACTACAATAGCTAATGAGTGGAACCCGTCTTAGATATCAAAACCCTGACTTGTCTCCCTCTTTCCTTCCTCCATTGAAAACAGAAATAGGTGCAGAGCCCACAGTATCCTCTCCCGGGGCCCTAGGCCTGCCTCTGAGTGTTTTCAATGAGCACAGTGGCAGAAACACGAGGCCACTTGCCCTCCCGCAGCTAGAGGGAGCCATCTGGGGCCCCAGGATCCCAACCAGGATGGCGTCTGATCACCAGAGGGCTGGGTGTCTTCCCTGTCCAGTCTCATGATGTCAGGGTGCTTGATAGGGTTGTTGTCCAAAAATAAATTAATAATAATCAGCGCTGCTTCCTCTTCCTCCCTCTGTGCAGTTTCAGAGCCCACTTCCTGAGAGCTCCCTGGGCAAGGGCTCCATGCCATCTCCAAGGATTGGCCCTGACCAGCCCTCTCTTCTGTTTGGCCTCTCTCAACTCAGAGACCCCACAGGAGATGGTGTCCTCAGAGGCCCAGCGAGTGTTCCCAACCCACTTTGTAAACCCTGGGCAGTTGCTGAAGGCACATCTTCTGCCAAAGGAAAATACTGGGTGGAATTCCCAACACAGGAGGTCGCCCCGGTGCAAACTTGCTCTGGAAATATATGGAAACGCTCCCTGATCTATCAAGTCACCCTTCTCAAGGTTCAGAAAGCTTCAGTGACCCAGAGGAATACCAAGGGGGAAATGGTGAGATGGCAGGGCTGTTTGCTGTCCTCCTGCATCTCCTTACAGTCTAGTCTCATCTTCTCTTTAAGCACCCACCACAGGCACACGTGCACACACACACAGGAACTCAGAGACACTCACCCAACACACACACACGCACACACACACAAGAACTCAGAGACACTCACCCAACACACACACACACACACACACACACACACTGCCCTCTCTTCTGCCTTGCAGTCAAATATGTGAATCCTTGGATGACACAGGAAGGATTTATTTAACAGGAGGCTGAACATTTTGAACATGGAAATGTGAGTATCTGTGAACACTGAATAGGCTAGATTAGCAAGAGCAGAGACTGGAAGAAAGGCCAGGTGGGTGTCTTCTCCTGTCTTTTCCTTCTAATTAGCATTCAGTTAGCCTGTATAGAGGACCTGCTACACCCTGGGGATGATTCACACATTGTCCCTGCCGCCCAGTTACTCCTCCTCTGATGAGGGTTTGCAAATGAACTTTCTTCCATCATTTCTCCCCCAAAACATGTATCAAATGATATCATTACTTGCCAAACATGAAATAACATAAGGACATGAATTCTAGAGGAATTTTGTTTTGAGAAATGAAAATATAGATTTCAGAAGCCACTGGGAAAGGAAGATTTACAGGACCAAATAACTGACAAAAAATGTTAACTTGCCAGAGAAGAAAGACTCAAAAATGTTCTATTGGCATAAACCTGGATGACCAGGAGAATGAGGGTGCCTGTGTAGGGGAGTGAAAATTATTTTCTCCTCTACCCTTCATAGGTTTCTAGCTGGGTCTCCCTGTTAGGGGCGTTGGAACCAGAGCGACTCCATCTTGAGTGAGGGATAGGAAAAACGAGGCTGGGACCTGCGGGGCTGCATTCCCAGAAAGTTAGGTATTCTTAGCCTCTAGGTGTTAAGGGAACAGGTTGATAATGTTTACTAAACAGACCTAGACTTACCAGTATCCTGATATCCCAAAATCTTGAGAACAGAAGCATTCCTAATTTTGCTTTAAAGATAACATCAATTCTTGCAAAATAATTAAGAAAATTAACCCTTTATCATAGACCCTTGCGGCAGAGTACATCTCCCCATGATCTTTTTTTTTTTTTTTATCCTATATATGAACAGGATTTATCCTTATACACCTAGGGAGGACGCGTTTCCCCTCTTACTTTCGAGAACGCCCTGCTCTGTCTATGAGTAGCTATTATGTCACCACTTTACTTCCTTAATAAATTTGCTTTTACTTTGCACTGTGGACTTGCCCTGAATTCTTTCTTGCGGGAGATCCAAGAACCCTCTCTTGGTGTCCGGATCGAGACTCCTTTCCGGCAACATCGCTGTGTTGCCCAGGCTGGTCTTGAACCCCTGGCCTCAAACCGTCCTACAGATTGGACCTCCGAAAGTGCTGGGGTTACAGGCGTGAGCCACTGTGCCCAGCTGGAACAATCTTTATGGAGGTGAATTAAAGCTGTGGGAGACGAGACCAGAAAAGAGGCACCAGGATGAATGGATTCTGGTGGAGAATGAGCCACAGATACGCGATCGTGAGGCAAATGGTGGGGCCTGACCCTGCCTTCTCAGCCCTCGGGATGGGAGACAAGGCTAGAGAAGAGGAGGCTGGTGTGAAAACGCCGGGAGGGAGAGTTCTGGCAAAAATGGGGGCATCTTCAGTTTCACTTGGCACCAAAAGGAAAATTCAATGCGCATTCTTTTCCGAATGCCCAAAAGCCTAATGAGGTTTTGCTTTCTTTGTCTTCTCTTTCCGGAGCCCTCATCGAGCTTCGTTCTCAGTCACATCGTAAGGTTTTAGAGGCGCTTAGCACTGTGGTGCCACAAAAATAGACAAGCAGGGCATGTACGCTGAAGTTGGAAGAGGCGTCTTCTATATTTTCATTGCAAAATCAGAACTTCGGTGAGTTTTTTTTTAAATGTTTGGGCCCCTGTTTTCCCGATGCCCCAACTAAGAGCCCCACCTGCCCCTGGGAATCCCAGCACGGCCTTTTAACCGAGCGCTGCTTCTCAGTCTTCCTGAGAGCCCGGAGCTCTGTGCTCCGCTCTTCCCTGTCCTCCCGTGCTGGCCTTGTGCTTTCGTGACTGGATCAGGCTCCTGGGCTCTGTGTCTGATGCAATCAGTGCCAGGTGAATGCCTGGGCGGCCTCAGCATATGGGACAAGACACCGGGCCGGGCCCTTGCGTGTGACACTGTGGCTGTTTCAGATCCGCTGCAATCCCCGGTCCCAGTGCTGCCCGTGGTCCCCTCACACTCCGGAGCCACTCTGTCCTTTTCTTTAGTGCAGCTGCTGGCTGATAAGCCTGCTCCCGCTCTCTCTAAGGCAGGGCCAAGCACAGCTCCTGTCCCCCGAGGGCATGTGCCTTTGCACTGCCTGAGGCTGCTCCTTGGTCCCAAGTCTTCAGAGCTTTGCTTCTCAGGACAGTTTTCCACTCTCAGATGAGCACTCAGAGGAGCTCTCCCAGGGTTCCAGCCCACCTGAATCCTTTCAGGAAGGACCTCGTCCCTCTGAATGCTGGTGATCACATTTCAGCACAATTTATGAAGTGCCCCTCATAGGAAAAACTTAGAAAGCGTTTCCAGAACCACCAGGCTTAGGCACCCTTCTTTCTTTACTTCAAAGAAACAAAGATAGTATTCAAGCATGACGTTTAAACTGTTTGGGGTCTACTCTAGAGACGTCCTCATTGTTCTGGATCATCACCCAGGTATCCAGGAGACACACATAGTGTTAAACTTCTGTTAGTTTTTCTCTTGTTAATTTGTCTTCTGTTAGAGAGACTCCCAGCTAGGAACCCATGAAGGTGGAGGTTTATGGGAATGTCTAGATATATTTAGATATCATAAAATTGTTATTTTGCTACTCAACTTGTTCAGGAGGAGCGACAGTGTAGCAGAAAGAGGCCAACTGGGGACAGCAATCCCAATTCTGCAACCAGTGGGCTCTGTCACTGTGGGACCTTTCCATGCCTCTGCTTCCTTATCTGAAAATGAGCGGGTTGGACTAGATTTTTCACTGCAATTCCTTTAAGTTCTATCATGCGGAGGTTTTTTACATTGCTACCTTCTTATGTGACATAGTTTTGAATTAAGAACTCCCCAGTTCCTCTTTGCCGTTGGTATTTGAGATGTAAAGAATGGAAACACTGATCCCCTCAGACCCACTTTGCAGATAACCCTGCATTTTACGGAGACGTCAAAGCAGGAAGTGCTTGGCTGGAACATCTGCCGACAGCCTCGTCTCTTTTTGCAAGATCATGATGTTCTGCATGCTCCTGTGACCTCTTATTTCACCTGGCTAAGAATTGTATGTTTATTTATTAACCCAAGGTAATGTAAATTCCATGGTGGCTCACTGAACTTCTGAGTAAGCTTTTATTTTTATTTTTATTTTTTCCCATGCTTCCTCCTGGTGAGCTCTCCCTACAAATTTTGAAACAACTTTAAAGCTGAATAAAAAGCAGCTCAGCAAATGAATTCCAGACCCCGGTAAGAGAGAGTCTCCCCCAACTCACATAGTGAGGGGCCAGTAGTGCGCATCGTCCCCAGAACCACCGTGAGGGTGAGGCTGGTAGCGGGCAGCACCCTGCCTGTGATGAAGCCAGTGCGCTATGACGAGCAGCAGCTTCTAGACCCGTGGACCACGGGCACTGCCAATGCTCCCCCTCCGGGGACTCCTCCTGCCTCCCATGCAGGCCCAAACTCTGAAGCCCACAAGCTTGCTCAGAATTGGCTCAGGCTGCAATTACTTCTCTTCTCCTATCTCTACACCATTCCTTGCTGGTAGGCAGCTTCTCCTTTGAGAACCACACCTCCCTTCCCAGACTAAAGGAGACACCACCCACCCTCCTGCTGAAGGCTGCTCCCCTGCAGCCTTCTCAGCACACCTTTCTCTAGGTCCAAAAACAAAGTTCACATGCTGACTTTTTACCTTTTTAAAAGTGGCTCCGAATTCTGGCACCAGCAATTCAACACTTGAATAAGATCTGAAAACCTCACAACAAATTACAAATATATTATGGGTCCTGTTGAAGGTGGTAAATTGTGGTTCATGTATTCCTCTCTCTCTCTCTCTCGCTTTCTCTCTCGATCTCTCTCTCTCTGTGTGTGTGTGTGTCTGGCTGGCTGGCGGTCTTTTCTGAGACAAGATCTTGCACTGTCACCCAGGCTGGAGAACAGTGGTGCAATCACAGCTCACTGTGCCCTTGAACTCCCGGGCTCAAGCAATCCTCCCACCTCAGCCTCCCAAAGTGCTGGAATTACAAGTATGCACCACCTTTCCCAGGACCTTTCTTTCTTTCCATATTCATTTATTCATCCAACAAATATTTACTGAATCATTACTGTGTGTTACACACTGAGATTTCAAAGCCAGAGAAGAGTTGATTTTGGTAGGAGAAATAGGAATATTAATAAATTACACCACAAACAAAGTACTGGCTGTGCCCCTGGCACTATCAGGCAAATATCCAAAAATTCTTACTGAAAAGAAATAAGAGGCCATAGTCCCAGGGCACTGGCTTAGTGTACTCCTCCCCATACTGTACAATTAAAAATGAATTATTGTCCCATTTTACAGAGGAGCAAGCTGAGGCTCAAGGGGACGAATTCACTCAGTGAATTCTTCCTCCTGAAAGAAGAAAGTGGTAAAGTTGGTCTTGTCTTTTTGGCTGCAGCTAACACCCCGTCTCTCCTGACTCTCTCCAAAATGGGAAGGGTTGCCTTGACCCTTGAAGCCTTGTCCCAGGGTTCCTTGTGGCATGCTCCTAATGACCTCATGACAGCTAAATCTCCTGATCCTGCCCAGGGTCAACACGGAGGAAGGAGAGAAACCTAGGGTGTCTAGGCTGGAACTCAGGGACCTGTGGCTCCTGCGCCAAGCATGTGAAGCACCCCTTGGGCAATGGTTTCCTAAGAAAATCTGCCCTGTTCATGCATTATTTAAAAAACAAGGGAAAGAAAACTAAGAAACCCCTCAAAGCTCTTGTAATAAATTCACCATTCCCTTATTCTGTGAACTTTCATTTATTGAACACAGGCTTTGGGAATAGAGGGATCAATAAAACTCAGCTGAAATCCAAGGCAGAGCAAGATGTCTGATCGAACTGTGCAGTGATCATGCCCCACCCTCCCCTGCAGGACACTGAATTGAGTGCAAACCCACATGAGAAAACACCTTCACAAGAGCTAAAATATCAG
>NW_012106586.1:1900926-1904137 GCF_000951045.1 Mandrillus leucophaeus
GGCTCAAGCAATCCTCCCACCTCAGCCTCCCAAAGTGCTGGAATTACAAGTATGCACCACCTTTCCCAGGACCTTTCTTTCTTTCCATATTCATTTATTCATCCAACAAATATTTACTGAATCATTACTGTGTGTTACACACTGAGATTTCAAAGCCAGAGAAGAGTTGATTTTGGTAGGAGAAATAGGAATATTAATAAATTACACCACAAACAAAGTACTGGCTGTGCCCCTGGCACTATCAGGCAAATATCCAAAAATTCTTACTGAAAAGAAATAAGAGGCCATAGTCCCAGGGCACTGGCTTAGTGTACTCCTCCCCATACTGTACAATTAAAAATGAATTATTGTCCCATTTTACAGAGGAGCAAGCTGAGGCTCAAGGGGACGAATTCACTCAGTGAATTCTTCCTCCTGAAAGAAGAAAGTGGTAAAGTTGGTCTTGTCTTTTTGGCTGCAGCTAACACCCCGTCTCTCCTGACTCTCTCCAAAATGGGAAGGGTTGCCTTGACCCTTGAAGCCTTGTCCCAGGGTTCCTTGTGGCATGCTCCTAATGACCTCATGACAGCTAAATCTCCTGATCCTGCCCAGGGTCAACACGGAGGAAGGAGAGAAACCTAGGGTGTCTAGGCTGGAACTCAGGGACCTGTGGCTCCTGCGCCAAGCATGTGAAGCACCCCTTGGGCAATGGTTTCCTAAGAAAATCTGCCCTGTTCATGCATTATTTAAAAAACAAGGGAAAGAAAACTAAGAAACCCCTCAAAGCTCTTGTAATAAATTCACCATTCCCTTATTCTGTGAACTTTCATTTATTGAACACAGGCTTTGGGAATAGAGGGATCAATAAAACTCAGCTGAAATCCAAGGCAGAGCAAGATGTCTGATCGAACTGTGCAGTGATCATGCCCCACCCTCCCCTGCAGGACACTGAATTGAGTGCAAACCCACATGAGAAAACACCTTCACAAGAGCTAAAATATCAGATAAGAGATCACAGGACCCGGTTTTAGCATCATAACGAGAAAAGCGGCATGGAAGAGGGTAGGAAGGACAATACCGCACTGCGCGCACCGTTCCTCCCCCAGGACCAGGCAGCTCAGTGCGGAGAGAGAATCTTTGTGCTTGGGAAAGGGAGGGGGAGGTGAGTGTGGCACTTCCCTTTGGATCTCACTGCCGGCCCCACCACAGGGGAACACAGCACTGGGCAGACTTCCATGCCCTCGATTCCAGGCCAGTGCTCACAAATAGAAAATTTAGATCTGCCCCAGGCCAGAGGGGAATCCACCACCCCAGTGGGAGGAACCCAGTATCCAGCATGCTTCATCACTGGGCCGATTAAAGTAGTTGCAGGGCCTTAGTGACCGTGGTCCTTTGGTAAGCCCTAGTGCTGCACTAGTCTGAGAGGTTGTGGGCTTGGGGTACAACCCAGCCTGACACCAGCTGCAGCAGGCATGGGAGTGCCCACATCACACCTCTCCCAACTCCATGCAGAACACTGTGGAAAGAGACTCCTGCTCAGGAGAGAGAAGGGTACAGAAGATTTTGCCTTGGAACTTGCTACCAGCCCTGCCACAATAAAAGAGAGCATTAGGGAAAACCCGGAAGCCCCCAGTTTTAAACTGTTGCTCCTGGGCAATGTGTCTGAAGCCTCCCTGGGCCAGTAGGGAATCTGCTACAACAGTGAGACAGACCTCAGTCCTGGCCAACTTCACCACTGGCTCACTAAAGTTGCCTCGCGCCTTGAATAAACATCAGCGGAAAGCAGGCGGTAGCTGTCTTAGGCCTTGACAAGCCCTGATACTGCACTGGCCTGGAAGGTCACAGGCTTCAAGTGTGATCCAGCATGGTGCCAGCTACAGTGGCCATGGGAGTGCTCTTGTCATCCCGCCCCCAACTCCAGACTTACAGAATGGAGACAGAATCCTTCTGCTTGGGAGAAAGAGAGGGAAGTGAATGAGGGACTTTGCCTGGAAACCCAGAGAATTCTCCCTAATCTTACCCAGGAACATGAGAGCTAGGTGTTTAGGAGTCTGCAAAAAAAATTACAGCATACCTGAGCTTAGGGTGTTTTCTTGGATCAAATAAGGCACCAGTGACCAACCCTGGAGAGATGAAGATGTGTGACCTCTCACGAAATTCAAAACAGTTTTTATGAGGAAGCTCAATGAATTTCAAACAACACAGAGAAGCAATCAAAAAATGTATGAGTATTTAACAAAACGATTGAAATAATTTTTAAAAATCAAACAGAAGCCTTGGAGCTGAGAAATTCAATTGATGAGCTGAAAAGCACAATACTCTGTCTTAACAGTAAAACTGATCAAACAAGAAAAAATCCATGAACTCAAAGGTAAGCTATTTGAAAATACACAGTCAGAGAAGGGAAAAGGAAAATAATTTTTAAAAGAAAACAGGAAACTTATAAGATCTAGAGAACAATCCCAAAAGAGCAAATCTAAGAGTCATTGGCCCTTAAAGAGGGGTAGAAATTTGATTCAAAGTAACAACAGGGAACTTTTCAAACCTAGACAAACATATGAATATCCAGGTAGAAGAAGGTCAAAGGTCACCAAGTAGGTTTAACCAAAGTAAGACTACCCCAACGCATATAATAATCAAACTCCCAAAAGTCAAAGACAAAGAGAGGATCCTAAAAGCAACAAGGGAAAAGAAGCAATAACATCTAAAGGAGCTCCAGTACCTCTGGCCACAGACTTCACAGTGAGAGCGTTACAGGCCAGAAGGAAGTGAGATAACATATTCAAAGTGCTGAAGGAAAAAACTGCCAACCAAGAACTGTAACCAGCAAAGTTATCCTTCAAACATAAAGCAGAGTTAAAGACTTTCCTGCACAACAAAAGCTAATGGAATTCATCACCACCAGACATGTCTTACAAGAATGCTAAGGAAGTTCTTCAATCTGAAAGAAAAGGGTACTAATCTGCAACAGGCAGACATGTATAAAACTCACTGGTAAAAGCAAGTACACAGACAAATTCAGAATACTCTAATAATGTGATTGTGATGTAGGAATTCATATCTTTAGTATAAAAACTAAAAAAAAAAAAATCCATTAAACATAATGGCAACTACCATGATGTGTTGAGAAAAAGGCAATATAAAAAGATGTAAATTAAGACAATAAAAGCCTAACTGTAGAAGGAAAGATGGAGTTAAAATGCAGAGTTTTTCAGTTTTTCCTTGCTTGTTT
>NW_012106586.1:1908742-1927933 GCF_000951045.1 Mandrillus leucophaeus
GATCACACCATCACACTCTAGCCTGGGTGACAGAATGAGGCCCCATCTCAATAAATGATTAAATAAATAAATAAATGGAAATTAAACAATATGCTCCTGAATGACCATTAGGTCAATTAAGAAATCAAGAAGAAAATGTTAAAATTTCTTAAAACAAATAAAAATGGAATTACAACACACCAAAACCTATGAGATACAGCAAAAGCAATACTAAAAGAGAATTTTATAGCAATAAATGCCTACATCAAAAAAGTAGAAAGACTTCAAATAAACCTAATGATGCACCTCAAGGAATTAGGAAAGCAAGAACAAACCAAACATAAAATTAGAAAGAAAAAAATAAAGATTAGAGCATAAATAAATGAACTTGAGACTAAAAAATACAAAAGATCAACAAAACAAAAATCAATAAATGTTTAGCTCTACGAAGAAAAAAAGAGAAAATCCAAATAAATAGAGACAGACAAAGAGTCATTACAACAGATACCACAGAAATACACTCACTAGAGACTCTTATGAACAACTTTATACCAAAAAATTGAAAAACCTAGAAGAAATGGATGAATTTCTAGACACATACAGCCTACCAAGATTGAACCATGAAGAAATAGAAACCTGAACAGAACAATAATGAGTAATGAGAGTTGAAGCTGTAATAGTCTCCCATCAAAGAAGAGCCCCTGACCTGATGTCTTTATTGCTAAATTCTACCAAACATTCAAAGAAGAATTAATGCCAATTCCACTCAAACTATTCCTAAAATTGTAGAGGAGGAAACACCTCTGAACTCATTCGATGAAGCCAACATTACTAATACCAAAACCAGATAAGAACACAAAAACAAAAAAAGGAAACTACAGGCCAATATCACTGATGAACATAGAAGCAAAAATCCTCAACAAAATACTAGCAAACAGAATTCAACAACACACTAAAAAGATTATTCACCATAATCAAGTGGGATTCATCTCAGGAATGCAAGGATGACTCAACATATGCAAATCAATCAATGCGATACAATACATTAACAGAATCAAGGACAAAACTGTATGATTATTTTAGTAGGTAGTGGAAAAGCATTTGATGAAATTCAACTCGCTTCATGATAAAAATCCTCAACAAACTGGATATAGAAGGAACATATCTCAAAACAATAAAAGCCATATGTGACAAACACACAGCTAACATCATAGTAAACAGGGAATAATTAAAACTTTTCCTCTAAGATCTAGAACAAGACAAGAATGCATATTTTCACCACTTTTATTCAACACAGTACTGAAATTCCTAGCCAGAACAGTTGGGCGAGAGAAAGAAATAAAAGGCATCCAAATTGAAAAGGAACAAGTCAAATTGTTCCTGTTTGCTGGTGACATGATTTTATATTTAAAGAACCCTAAAGACTCTACCAAAAAAACTCTTAGAACTGATAAACAAATTCAATAAAGTTGTAGCATACAAAATCAACATGTAAAACCCAGTAGCATTCCTACATGCCAACAGCGCACAGCCTGAAAAATAAATCAAGAAAGCCATCCCATTTACAATACCTACAAAAAATTAAAATACCTAAGAATAAGTAGTGAAATTTCCAAAGAAATTTCAGTTTTACTTCTAGAGATAGTTCCCAAGAAGTATAATATCTCCAGAATTAGAACTGTGAAACAAAGAAGTTGAAGGGGACACACGTAAAAAGGAAAGATATCTCATGTTCATGGACTGGAAGAATTAATATTGTTAAAATGTCCATATTACCCAAAGCGATCTACAGATTCAATACAATCTCTATGAAAATACCAATAATTGGCCAGGCGCAGTGGCTCACGCCTGTAATCCCAGCACTTTGGGAGGCCAAGGCGGACAGATCACCTGAGGTCAGGAGTTCGAGACCAGCCTGGCCAACATAGTGAAATCCCGTCTGTACTAAAAATACAATAAGTGGCCAGGCATGGTGGCACATGCCTGTAGTCCCAGCTACTCAGGAGGCAGGAGAATTGCTTGAACCCGGGAGCGGGGGTTGCAGTAAGCTGAGATGGCACCACTGCACTCCAGCCTAGGTGATAAAGCAAGACTCTGTCTCAAAAAAACAAAAAACAAAACAAAAAATCCAAGAACATTCTTTACAGAAATAGAAAAAAAAAAATCCTAGAATTAACATGGAACCACAAAAGACTTCGAACAGCCAAAGCAATCCTGAGCAAAAAGAACAAAGCTGGCGGCATCACAATATCTGACTTCAAATTGTACTACTTAGCTATAGTAACCAGAACAGCATGGTACTGGCATAAAAACAGACACCTAGACTAATGGAATAGGATAGAGAACCCAGATATAAGTCCACCAAACTTTCAAAGAAGAATTAATGCCAATTCTACTCAAACCAATCCTAAAATGTAGAGGAGGGACTACCTCTGAACCCATTCAATGAAGCCCACTCATTTTTGACAAAGGTGCCAAGAACATACATTAGGGAAGGGACAGTCTCATTAATAAATAGTACTGGGAAAACTGAATATTGATATCCATATGCAGAAAAATGAAGCAAGACCCCTATCTCTTGCCATATACAAAAATCAAACCAAAATGAATTAAAGACTTAAATGTAAGACCTAAAATTATGAAACTACTACAGGAAAACACTGGGCAAACACTCCAGGACATTGGTCTGGGCAAAGATTTTTTTAGTAAGACCTCAAAAGCACAGGCAACAAAAGCAAAATGGACAAATGGAATTAAGCTAAAAAGCTTCTGCACACCAAAGGAAACAATCAACAGAGTGAAAAGATAACTCACAGAATGGGAGAAAATATTTCCAAACTATCCATCTGACAGAATATATGAGGAAATCAGGTGACTCAACAGAAAATAAAAACCCAAATAATACAATGAAAAGAGGCAAATGATCTGAATAGACTTTTCTCAAATGAAAATATGCAAATGACCAACAGGTATATGAAAATATGCTCAACACCACTAGTCATAAGGGATATGTAAATCAAAACCACAATGAGATACCATCTCACCCCAGTAAAAATGGCTGTGTTCAAAAAGACCAAAAATAACGGATACTGACAAGCAAGCCAAGGAAGGCGAACTCTCATGCAATGTTGGTGGGAATGTAAATTAGTATAGCCATTGTGGAAAACAGTATGGAGTTTTCTCATAAAACTAAAAATAGAACTACCCTATAATCCAGCATTCCCACTACTGGGTATTTATCCAAAAGAAAGGAAATCCACATATCAAAGAGATATCTGCCCTCCCATGTTTATGGCAGCACCATTCACAATAGTCAAAATAGGCCCTCAACCCAAGTGTTGATGAACAGGTGAATGGATAAGGAAAATGTGGTGTATACACAATGGAATATTATTCTGCCAAAAGAAGAATGAAATCCTGTCATTTGCGGCAACATGGATGGAACTGGAGGACATTATGTGAAGCGAAATAAGCCAGGCACAGAAAGATAAATATCACATGTTCTCACTCACTTGTGGGAGCTAAAAAAAAACAGCTAATCTCATGGAGGTAGAGAATAGAATGACAGCTACCAGAAGCTGAGAAGAGGACGGGAGTGGGAGGATGAAGGGAGGTTGGTTTATGGGTACAAATATATAGTTAGATAAATAAGTTTTAATGTTTGATAGCACAGTTAGGTGAATATAGTAAACAATAATTTATTGTATATTTTTAACTAGCTAGAAAATAATATTCTGAGTGTTCCCAACACAAAGCAATGACAAGTGTTTGAGGTGAAGGCTATCGCAATTTCCTTGATTTGATCACTATATATTATATGAACATACATATTTTGATACATAGTGTATCAAGATATTACATGTGCTCCATAAATACATAAAATCATTATGTATCAATAAGGAATACATAAAATAATAATAAAAGTTAAATCTGAACATGTTTCTTCAGAAAAACAAATTTAAAACGTGGCCACCATTAGATAGAAGACATTTGCAATCACCTGGGAAGATACCTGCAAAGCCGGGGCAGACTCCTGGAACTCAGTTCACACGGTCGCTGTCTCTTGTTCTGCACCCAAAGGTGAGAGCCTGGCCCACTCTCTAAGGCCCGAGGTGGTCTCCAGGGAAATGTTTAGGAATGGAGTTCTCTGAGCACCCCTGAATCCTCCGTATCTTTCAACGCCTTGGTCCCAGCATTCCTGGCTGACCAAGCAAACAGCCCCTTGAATCCTCCGTGTCACCAGCACCCATCTGAGGCAGCGCTCAGAGGATGTGTTCAGAAGGTGGGGAGGCCAGAGGCCAGGGGCCAGGAGTCCTCTGAAGGTTCCTGCCATCTAAAGGCACCGTCATCACCCCGGCCGATGCATATCAAGAACACCATCTCAGGCCGAGCGCAGTGGCTCACACCTGTAATCCCGGTACTTTGGGAGGCCGAGGCGGGAGGATCACGGTCAGGAGATCGAGACCATCCTGGCGAAAACGGTGAAACCCCGTCTCTACTAAAAATACAAAAAATTAGCCCGGCGTGATGGCGGCGCCTGTAGTCCCAGCTACTCGGGAGGCTGAGGCAGGAGAAATGGCGGGAACCCGGGAGGCGGAGCTTGCAGTGAGCCAAGATGGCGCCGCTCACTCCAGCCTGGGCCACAGAGCGAGATCCAGTCTCAAAAAAAAAAAAAAAAAAAGGTTAAGATTTTAGTGAGAAGTGTGGACTTGTTCTATAAAAGCTAGACATCAACTACGGTTTTTAAAGAAATGGCACAATTAGGATTTATTTTTAGAAAAACTGTGTGGATAGCAATGTAAAGGAACAGAAATTCAAGAAATTTTCTAGAGCGGAAATTCTAGAAATTCTGGGGGCAATGAGTCTAGCTAAAAGGCTACTGCCCTTGTGAGAGGTGGTCAGGTAAGGACATGGAATAAAAAGTCAGCCAGGCATTGGTGGCTCGCACCTGTAATCCCAGCACTTTGGGAGGCCAAGGTGGGGAGATCACCAGGTCAGGAGTTCGAGGCCAGCCTGGCCAACATGGTGAAACCCTGTCTCTACTAAAAATAGAAAAATTAGCCGAGCGTGGTGGCACATGCCTGTAATCCCAGCTACGCAGGAGGCTGAGGCAGAAGAATCACTTGAACCAGGGAGCAGGGGGTTGCTGTGAGCCAAGATCGCACCACGTGAGTGTGAGTGAGTGTGAGAGTGAGTGGGGGAGGGTGTGAACCTGGGCAAGTTCCTTAATCTCTGGAGCCCACATTCTCAAACTTGTTAAAAATTCAAGTTTCTTTGTGGTGATTATTTCACCATGTCGATGTATATCAAAACATTACATTGTGCACCTTAAGATATACTTTTTATTTGTTAATTACACCTCAATAGAGATAAAAATAAAGAGTAAAATTTTTAAAAAAGCAAATTTCTGAGCTTCATCCTAGAAGTTCTTATTTCCTGAGCCAGGAGCAGAGATTAGAAACCCAATTTTTAAATAAATGCTTCTGATGTGGATGATCTATGTATTATAATGTGAGAAAAACTGAGATTGATTTCTTATGAGTTAACTTAGAATAATTTTTTTCCTGTGTTTCTCCTGAGGTCTCAGTGAGCAGAAAAAAAGACAATCTATATAAAATTATGTTGTAAACTGAAGATACTATACAACGGCAGAATGTTCTGTGAATAAAACTTCTATTATTCCCCATAAAACCTTTTGTATCCCCCACTAAAATAGCCCAGATTCTTTGCAAGGTATGTAGTACATCGGGCACAGAGTCTTTTATGATTTCTGTGTCACACTCTGCATTCTAACCTTCACATCTTTGTGTGGTTTTTTTTTTTTCCTCTCCATTTTCCCCTCAAAGTCCAAGGCCTCCTTGAGTTTTGGGTTTTATATGATCTTTTTCAGTCAGTCTTAATCCAGTTGCATTTCAGTTGTAACAGATTCTCTTCGAGCCCCTGCACTGTCAATCTTGTCATGAAAATCACTCACAGATGCAGAGCTGTCAGTAGCATAGGTTTGAGACAGATTTGGAACATCATAGCCATAGGGAGTCCCGTGAGACTTTACCCAGGCCCTGGGACTTGGTCCAACTTTGGTTGGCGATGCTTTTATTCCTGGCTTCAGTGCTCCTGCACTCCCTGTCCAAAGCTGTCTCTGACCCTTGGTTGACACCCTCCGTTAACAGTCCCTCAATACATGACAAAGGGCTACACCTACACACTGGTCTTTCAGAGGCACCTGCCCCAAGGGCTGGCTGGAGAGTGGGGTTGATACAGACCTCAGTTCTGTCCTTCCCAAACTCCCCGACACCCAACACACACACATCATCTGTGCTTTATTGAATTCTCATCCTTTCCTCTTGTTCTAACTCAAATAAGCTGTACTGTTCCTTCTGTTCTGGCCTGTTAGCCAGTGAGCAGGCTGAAATGAATGTGAATCAATGAATAAATAAGTGATACAGATACAAGAGAGTCAGTGGTGTGATAGCTAACTCTTGGGGCTGTGTGAGCCAGGGTAAGGATAGAGCAAAACTCCACTGAGGGTGGCCTCTAAGGGTGGTCAAATACAAAGTATAAATGGCACCAGGGACTACTTACATGGCAACTTGGACAGACTGTGTAACTCTATCATGCTTCCAGCCATTGTCATTTTTCCAACTTTAGGTTATTCTTTCTTTTAAGAATGCTTTCTTCTGCTACTCTGCAGCTGGGATGCTTAAAAGCTGGTTAATTGGTGCCAACATAAAGAAAGGCCCTTTGGTTCCATTTTCCCAGGTTTTGGGGGACATCTGAGCCAAGTAAATTGTGGCATCCTCACACATTAATGAGCTATCTGTGACTTGGGCATTTTGAAACAAAAGTGTGGTGTGGAAAGTGGCCAAATCCCTCCTACAGTGTGTAAATGCATTCACTTCCTCCTCGTATATTATAGACTACAAGCAGGGGTCTAGCAGAGAGGGGGTGGCGGGAGTCCAACAGTGAACAAGACATCCTGGCCTTTCCGAGATCATTTTCTCAAAAGAAAGACAGAGGAGTCAACAGGCAAGTAAAATAGGCTGCAACAGAAGGTTCTGTTTGTTGCGTTTATTCTGGGGAAAAACTTCTCCCCTCACAGTGTATCTACGGTGTCGTGAAATTAGAAAACAATTTGGAAAACTCTGTTCATATTAGATGCTTACTAGAACACTCCCATGGGAGGAGTGTGTTCCTGAGTCCTAGAGAAGCTGAGCAGGCAGATGGAGCTGATATCATGAGCCAGAATATTTTGTAGGTGCAGGGTCCATCTTTCGTCACTGCCATGCGAGTGAGCTGTGAAATGCGAGGGGACTGTATATGGACTGGACCTCAGGTGCTAAAGGAGAATGAAGACTCCAGAAAGCAATATTTGGTGTAAGACTTGCTTTGGAAGAAGATGTCGAGGCAGCAGGTTCTTTGGCTGCTGACTCCTCAAAGTTGGCAAGAATTAGGTGCTTGTCAGAAGTGTTGAATCTCAGGTTACACCCCAGATTTCCAGAATTAGGATATGCATTTAGTAAAATCTCCAGGTGATTCATAAGCAGTTTCAGAGTGCTGATCTACAACTGGCAAGCAGGTACAGCTTAGGGCCTATCTCAGAAGTCTAGACCTGGAAAAAAGCTACAGCCTAGGATAGAGACAAGAGTTGGAGGAAACAGAGTAGGCACAATGCAAAGAAGCCCAAGAAGATGCTGCTACAGAGGACTGCCCAGAGAATGAGCCCATCTTATACTGAATAAACTGCTCACTGCTTTTTCTGGGACCTCTCCTTACAACCTGAAACCATCTGCCTTAATAAAACCAATAGTAGCTGAGACTTTGATGGTGCCAGACACTCTTCCAAGCACTTTACCTGTATCAACTCATTTAATCTTCACAACCCATAAGGGGGTTACTAGGAGTCTCTTCATTCTACAGATGAGAAAATTGAGGCACTGAGGTGAAGTGGCTTCCCCTAAAAGCCCACACAGCTAGCAAGTACCAGACCAGGATTAAAACCCAGGCAGTGCCATCCTTTACTACCATGCTCTTGTGCCTTGCAGAATCTTAAGCTGTTTGTATTTGCATTTTGTTCTTTTCGTTTTCCTGGGTGCTATGGTTTGAATACGTCCCCCAAGAAAGCATATGTTAGAAGCTTAATCTCCGATGCAACAGTGTTGGGAGGTAGGGCCTAATGGAATGTGTTTAGGGTGTAAGGGCTACACTCTCGTGGATGGATTCATGCCAATTACAAAGGGACTTGAGGCTGCAAGCTCAGTCTCTCACTTGCTCTCTTGCCATGTGATTCCTTCTGCCATGTTACAAAGATGCAAAGAAGTCCCTCACCAGATGCTGAGCAGATGTCTGCAATGCCCTTGGACTTCCCAGTCTCCAGAATCATAAGCCAAATGTCTTAGTCCATTTTGTGTTGCTATAACAAAATACCAGGCCGGGCGCGGTGGCTCAAGCCTGTAATCCCAGCACTTTGGGAGGCCGAGACGGGCGGATCATGAGGTCAGGAGAATGACACCATCCTGGCTAACACGGTGAAACCCCGTCTCTACTAAAAAAAAAACCAAAAAATAGGCTGGGCGCGGTGGCTCATACCTGTAATCCTAGCACTTTAGGAGGCCGAGGCGGGCGGATCACGAGGTCAGGAGATCGAGACCATCCTGGAGAACACGGTGAAATCCCGTCTCTACTAAAAATACAAAAAAATTAGCCAGGCTTAGTGGCGGGCGCCTGTAGTCCCAGCTTCTAGGCAGGCTGAGGCAGGAGAATGGCGTGAACCCGGGAGGCGGTGGAGCTTGCAGTGAGCGGAGATCGCGCCACTGCACTCCAGCCTGGGCGACAGAGCGAGACTCCGTCTCAAAAGAAAAACAAAACAAACAAAAAAAAACCAAAAACACAAAATACCAGGGACTGGATTATTTCTAAACAAAAGTTTGTTTCTTATAGATCTGGAGGCTGGGAAGTCCAAGTTCAAGTGTCTCACATCTGGCAAGAGCCCTTATGCTGTGTGTCATCCCATGGTGGAAGGTGAGAGGGTAAGAGAAGGCAAAAGGCAGTGGAGAGGAGGTCAAACCTACCCTTTTTTCAGAAGCCCACTCCCACAATAACAGCATTAAGCCATTCATGAAGGTGGAGCCCTCATTACCTAATGACCTCTTAGAGGTCTCACCTCTCAACACTGTTGCATTGGGGATTAAGTTTCCAACACGTCAACTTTAAGGGATACATTAAAACCACAGCACAAAATAAATTTCTCACTTCAGCTTGGGAGACAGAGCAAGACCCTGTCTCAAATAATAATAATAATTTTAAAATTAATTAACTAATTTCTTTTTTATATAAATTACCCAGTCCATGCAGCACAAAGGAACTAAGATGCTTAGAGTGTCTGTTTTGGTTTGTTTATTTGATTATCCTAACTCTACAGTCCTAAAGAGAGATAAGAGGCAGAGACAGGTGTGTCCTAGGCTGTTCCCTCCTCTGGTCTCCTGTCCTGTCACCTTTCACCAGAGCATGCAAACTGGCAGCCCAGGGGCTGAATTCAGCCCACGGTGTGTTTTGCTTCACCGAATGTGTTCTAAAAATCAGAACTTTTTACACAAAAATCTATATATTCACATTTGCTCTCTCTGGCTTGCCACAGTACCCACCACATTCTGAGGTCTTATTTCTGGCAGCTAATTTGTTCACACTCTGCCTCCATCACAAAATGATGTCTTTCTCCCATTTGTCTCCTCCTATAAACTGTCAGCTTCACAAGAATGCATGTCTTCAACCAGGCATGGTGGCTCACGTCTGTAATCCCAGCATTTTGGGAGGCCAAGGCGAGCAGATCACCTGAGGTCAGGAGTTCGAGACCAGGCTGACCAACATGGAGAAACTCTGTCTCTACTAAAAACACAAAATTAGCCAGGTGTGGTGGAGCATGCCTGTAATCCCAGCTACTCAGGAGGCTGAGGCAGGAGAATTGCTTGAACCCAGGAGGCAGAGGTTGCGGTGAGCCAAGATCAAACCATTGCACTCCAGCCTGGGCAACAAGAGTGAAACTCCATCTCAAAAAAAAGAAAAGAAAAGAAAAGAAAGAACACATGTCTTCTAGTCATGGGTGTCCCCCTGAACCCAGCACTGAGCTGGATTGCTGATCCATGCTTATCACATTGTGTATTCTTGAGGAGGAGCAAAATGCAGAGCAGGTGGGAAGCAATGCCCCTGAGGAATGGCTGTGGAAGTGAGAACAGGGGAGTTAGCCTGAGTATCCTAGACTTGATGAAGAAGACTTTTGTACAATCACTGTGGTTCATGGTGATCCAAGGACAAATCTTTCCTTCAAAGCAAGCTGTCGGGAAATCCCTTTTCTCGTTGAAAATTGTAGTATTCCATGGGAACTTGCCATGTTACATCAAGTAGCTGATTTCTTAATAAGTGAATTCATCTCCTTTTCTACAGTAGCATTCTCTCGCCTTCATTCACCATCTGTCCTTTTGAATTTATATTAATGGATCCCTTCCAAGACATTCGCAGGTTCTGATGTGGGATAAATGTGTGCAAAAATGCTCCATTGCCAGGAAGGCTGTTCTGTTCCCCACCCTCACTGGTGCCAATAAAGATGTTCTTCCCTGTGCTCTGCTTCTCAGAAGTGTAAGCATTTGTGACTCATCAACGCAACACTAAAATTCACTTTTCAAGAGCATACAGTTGTGCTCTCTTAAAGGATAATCTCAATAAGGCCGCTGACGGTGACTGACTGTTGAAAAAACCAAAGCCTCCATATTTTCCACTTGTCTGTTCAACTCTGGAACACAGCTGTGACAGCGAAAGATTTACCATTCTTGGCTACAAGTAACTAGGTTCAAAGAACAAATCTCCATATCATGGAAGTGATTATTTGAGTCCACTTGAGAGAATCATGTAAGTATATTTTATCTTCTCGTGATCCTTTTATCTACTGGGAAATATTCAAGGGGAATATCAGAGGCAGGTTATCATTTCTGGGAGGAGAAAAATGAGTATCTTCACTCAGCCCTCCTGGATATGAATGCTAGCCCCGAATTTACCACCTAGGTAGCCTTGGTCCAGTTACCTAACCTTTCTGGGTCTTAGTTTTCTCATCTGTAAAATGGAAACAATAATAGCGACATCACAGAGTCAGTATAAGAATAAGGTAAGTGAACACGCGTGAAGTGTGTAACCTGCATGGGAAGCACCATACATTTGCCTTGTTGTGAATGTCGCAATATTGTGAATGCCCTGATGGCCTGTGACTGCCAGTCAGTGTTTGGCATAAAAGTCAGTGGCCACATCAGAAAGTCATATGATCGGGGGTCCGTATCAAAACGACTAGGAAAAAAGAAAATTCAGCAGTGATTCTGGATATCAGTTTCCCTTTACTCTCTTTTAAATGCCACCCAGGCTGGAAGTAGCAGTAGTTTGGGATTCAGATGTTTAAAAAGCGGCAGAGGGTCTTTGGCCAATTGTTTGTGGAAATAGCGCACAGCTGGAAAGAGCATCCGTCGCTGCAGGCCCTTATCTCCTGCGAGGGTGAGGAGCCCTCTGTCTCTCCTGGTCTCATCATTAGCAAGGGATAAAGGGCGGCAGTGGCTTACATTTCCACTTCAGCCTTCCCACAAAAAAAATTAAATCTGATAAGGCAAAATGCTAACCTATTTCAAAGCTCCCATTACATAATTCAAAGAGAGTTTAGAAGCCTTCTTTATTTCTCTTAAATTATTCATACCATAAATCTTTAAAATATTGAAACTCCTTTCCCTAGCAGTCAAAGGAGACTGCCGATGGCAAGCTCTCTGCGCGTGACGGAAAGAGACAGGATCGATGCTGGGGGCTTAGGAAGGGACCGCGGTGGGCGGGGGAATGGCCTCCCCATAGAATCTTCAAAGGATTTCATTCAGCCTGCTCTGCTTTCTGGAACTGGGAATGTTTTTCTTTTGAGATCAAGGTTTTACCAAATGGCATTTAGTTTTTCACATGTTGGTCTCAAGGAAGAGCCTTTAACAAGGCATGAGCAAAGATGGGAAGAAGTAGAAATGTCCTCCTATAGCAAATGAAAAGTCGCTCATTAGCAAAACACCAGGGTGCTACTATCTAGACACTAGTGCAGCTGGCACCAATTCTGAGAGGAGAATGATTCATTACCATGGTTACTGATGCCAGAAATATTACCTTCTGCAATCAGCATACACAAAGATCCTTTAAAGAGAGTGCAAAAATTAGAGCACTGTAAACAATTCGTGAAAATTGCCAACAGCACGGAGGCTGAATTTACACAATGCTGCTTTTTGGGCATAAAAACAGGGGATGCACCATTGCTGCACCAGCAAATCTTGCTGAGGGCAAAAAACAACACTGAAGTCCAGAGAGCTTGCTGAAGGCCCCCCAGCAGACATTTCCATATAAGTTTATTACCTGTCCCACTGGCAATTTTAGAGCAAGATCCAGCCGATTGGTAATATCTGCACGATCAAGTTCTGGTTCATTAAACCCGTTAGTGAGATTTGCAAAGGGTCTTGAAAAATGCAGTATATTATAGTAATAGATTAGTATAGCCCAGCGCTATTGCTTCCTGAAAACAAGATAGGAATAAAAGCCGGCTGTGGTGGCTCACACCTGTAATCCCAGCACTTTGAGAGGCCTAAGTGGGTGGATCACTTGAGGTCAGGAGTTAGAGACCAGTCTGGTCAACATGGTGAAAACCTGCCTCTACTAAAAATACAGAAATTAGCCAGGCGTGGTGGTGCACGCCTGTAACCTCAGCTACTTGGGAGGCTGAGGCAGGAGAATCACTTGAATCTGAAGGTGGAGGTTGCAGTGAGTCGAGATCGCGCCACTGCATTTCTGCCTGGGTGACAGAGCGAGACTCCAAGTCAAAAACAACAACAACAACAAAACCAAGATAGGAATAAAGAAATTTTGCTGTTAAATGACACACAGTTTTCATTTTCAGCTGCAGTGGATGATTTCCCAAGCTTTGAAATAGAAAAATAGATTAACACCCATGAGAAAGTTCTGCCTGAGTGGATGGGTCATTTCCGTACATATTTTATTCTGTTTAAAGACTGTCAATACCTTAAGTTAATCCATGGTTTATTTTATTTTTGAGACAGGGTCTTGCTCTGTTGCCCAGGTTGTAGAGCAACAGTGTGTGATCTCGGTTCACTGCAACCTCTGTCTCCCAGGTTCAAGCAACTCTTTCACCTCAGCCTCCCAGGCAGCTGGGATTACAGGTGCCCACCACCACACTGGGCCAGTCTCTGTGTTTTTAGTAGAGATGGGGTTTCATCATGTTGGCCAAGCTGGTCGTGAACTCCTGACCTTAAGTGATCCACCCGCCTTGCCATGGTACTTTCAATAAACTCTAGTTCAAACTTGGCAAATTCTGCTGAAAATGACTACAGTGAAACCTGTTACTCAAAACTAATGTCTAAGTCATGAGTGTTTGAGCAGATAATGAACTGACATTTACCTTCCCCAGCATAAGCTCTTCATAAAAAGGTTGTTAAATCAATTAGTGGTATAAACAAAATAATAGTAGGGAATATCTCATCTAATTACAAGAATAAAGTGTTTCTGTATTTTGCAACATAATTTGCAAGCTAATAAAAATGCTCTAGATTTCATGTTTGTCATCTATTCTCTAAAGAAAGAATAGCAGTTTATTAATACCTTTTTAGCCACAGTATGGGTTCAAGTGGACGTGATTTGACAAATACCTACGTATGCACATTCGTACACATACATATATATATAATATAGATCTGTAGATGTAATGGAATCTCCATATGAGCAAGGTGTTTTGTTTACATTATTCATTGTTTTATCCCAAGCACCTAGAAAAGTGATAGCACATAGAGGATTATATACAGATATAGCCTTCTTTTTTTTTTTTTTTTGAGACAGAGTCTCACTCTTGTCACCCAGGCTGGAGTGCAATGGCACGATCTTGGCTCACTGCAAACTCCACCTCCCGGGCCCAAGAAATTCTCTTGCCTCAGTCTCCCGAGTAGCTGGCATTACAGGTACGCACCACCACGCCAGGCTAATTTTTGTATTTTTAGTAGAGATGGGGTTTCACCATGTTTGCCAAGCTGGTCTCAACCTCCTGACCTCAGGTAATCCACCTGCCTTGGCCTCCCAAAGGGCTAGGATTATAGGCGTGAGCCACTGTACCTGGCCCAGCCACCACACCAGGTCTAGTCTTCTAATATCTATATAGTCTGCAGGTACACACACACACACACACACACACACACAAAAGAATGAAGACTCTCCTTCTCCCTCTCAGAATTCAAAAGGTTTTCATTGATCTTCTTTGTGAGCTTTTGTTGTTAGAGTCCACATCACCAGTGCTCCAGTTACGTGGTGAGCATGGGTCACAGTTCTGTGGGCTCTGAGCCTCCTGACACTTGGCAAGTGCTCCCCAGATTGCTGCACTTGGCCTCTCCAGTTTGACTGTAGTCTACCAGGTTCATGGCCCAGCCCTATGCACTGCTTCTGTCCCTGATCCTGTGTCCCTCAAGCCCAACTAGGAAAGAGTACCTGATTCTTCTTTGCTTCACTTTGATATATTCCTTTCCGTCTCCAAATAGTAGCTGACAGTGACATCATTGACTTCTGGTCTCTTCCAAGCATGGCAGCATCCTCATTGGCTTTTCCTTGGTGCCAATGGTTGATATTCGACCATATGCCACCCACAGCTCTCAGAGAACAAAATCAGCTGCTGGAGAAGTCCCTTTGCACACCAAGGCATGGGCAGCAAAGGCAAGACTGGCCACAAGGCTGGGGATGGGCTAAAGTGATGGGCTTGCTGATGTGGTAGCTCCCAGACAGATGCCATCTGGAGGCAGTCACTAAACCCTGTTTTTTTTCTCCTTGAAAGAATTACATACCTCCCTGAGATTAGCAGGCCTGAGCACAATCATGTTTGCTGGGACCTTGGAGTGGAGAGGCTGAGAAGGCACTACAGAAATTGCAACCAGGAACTCCACAAGACGTGGGCGGATGGCGATGCCTGTCTCTCCCAAAACCTGCCCTATCTTCCGCGAAGTAAGGCTGATAGGACCTGGCTAGTGTGGACACCCTGTGAGGACCCTCGCTCCTCTACTTCAATAGAGTATTCACTTCTGTCCAGCGAAGAAACCTAAGAACAGACATATTTGCAAGTCTGCTCTTTCTCGGTAGGCAGTTTGGTGGAGCAGGTCAGAGCCCCAGCATAGAGCCCATCACAGATGGACTTCAGTCTCTGCTCTGCTACTTACTACCTGCTTGATCTTGGGAAAGTTGTGTAACTTCTCTGAGCTTCAATTCCTGTCACTGTAATGTGGTGGAAGCAGTCGCCTTCCTCATAAGTTGTGACGAGGACTGATTGCTGGTGAGCGTGGAGTGTCTGGTGCTTAGGAAGACGCTGGTGACTCTGTTCTCACTCTTCTCTTGTGATCATCAAAACAACCTGGATGGACCAGCCCCACATGAGCAGCCTCTGTTTTCTCCTGTGCCCTGAGCAGGGTTAGCATTTGGACCCAACTCCCATCTGTGGCTAAACAACTCCATGATGCAATGACAGGAAATCCATACTTTATTCAAGATTTCATGAGGATTCCATAGAGAGGACTCACAACACCTAACCCACAGTGGAAACAATGAAATTCCCCGTTAGACACCTACTTCTCTCTTCTAACATGTTCCTTGCCTGTCAACCCCACGCCTTGTCCTTATCTCCCCACAAGACAGAATCTAAACATCTTGCTTGATGCTCTGAGTGGTCCAGTCCTCACCTTCAGCTTCAAACCCCATACTGAAAAACACAGGGCTGGGGTCAGCAAATGCCTGCCTGGCCTGACAGCTGGTGTGATTCTGAAGCTCCACAACTTTGACCTAATCATCTCTCTAAGGGGTTCTCCTCTCCCCTGTCCTTGGGGAAGGAAACAAGAGAAGTCAACCCCGGTGTGAACAACGTCAAGTTGATTCCTTTACTGTTTCTCTGGGATGCTCCAGTTTGCACAGCCGGGGGGATTTAAGAACCTCTGACTCCAAGGCTTTATCCTTCTTCATCCTCCACAAGTGTTTCTCCTGGGCCTTATGCAGATGAAAGGTGTTTCCGTCTCATCCTACCTCGGTGCAGTTTAACAAGAATATCAGAGATGCCCACCTCCACTCTTTCATCAGCCATGAAATGAATCAAACTACAGTACAAAGCCCTTGACATCCTTTCACGAATGGAACAAAAGGCATGGTTTCCTGGCACAACAGAAACCTTCCAGCCTTCTTCCTTCCCAGAAATGGGTGGGCAGCTTACCTCTGCAGGGCCCTACCCTGCTTCCACCCAGAGGCCTGGATCACACATCACCCCTTTCTGTGTAGTGGTAAGAGGTAGAATATAAGCTTTACTATCCTACAACTCGGAGTTTGAATCTTGGATTTCCCCACTTAATGGTGCATAAATTACTTACCCTCTCTGGGCCTCAGTTTCCCCATCTACAGAACACAGATAATATTATCTTCCTCAGAAGATTATGGTTAAGACCCAGAGACACACATTCGACACACAACACACATTCCCAGCAGAGAGTTGTGATTTGTTTCTAATGTTGCTAGAGCTGGTCTGGGGTTTCTGTGCCCACATGGCTGGCTTCATGGTAAGCATCAGCCCAAGGAGGCTGGTATGCTGACTTCAGGGGCCAGCTGCCTTGCCACTTGGACCCACATTCTGCCTTCCTGCCTAGACCATGGGATTTCATTCTCATCATTTATTTTCCTCAAATACGAAAAAATAGACCAGTGGTCCTCAACTGGGGCAATTTTGCCACATCTCCCACCCCCAGGAGACATCTGGCAAAGTTCGTAGACGTTTTTGGCCATCACAACTGGAGTAAGGGTGCACTGGCATTGGTGGGCGAAGGCCAGGAGTACCGCTGATCATTCTGTGATGAACAGGACGGCCCCACAGCAAAAATCATCCAGCCCTGAGGTGCTGGGTGGAAAACCCTGAACTAGACCAAACGGGTCATTTGGTTTCATATGTGTCCAGAGCTAGATAATACAAGGATATTTTTTTCTGAAGTAGGGGAATAAGTGGTTGGAGGTAACCGTGTAAAAAATACACTTGTGGACAAATCCTTTGTAAAGGACAGTAAGAATTGTTATCAAGAGAGTAAGATCTCAGATGATTTTTGTTGTATTTAAATCTTCCTCTAATGTTATTCGGGCAACAAACAAAGAAAAAAAATCATTCTAGGATGTGGCAAAAGATTCAGCTGGTAATTTAAACAAGCAAACCAGCACTTAAGTGCTGCAAGCCCATCAATAGACTCAGCAACCTTCAAACCCTCTTCACCCAGTGGGCCAATTTGTCCACGCCCAGTGCACTTTGAAATCACCTAAGATAGAAGCAAACTGAGCAAAATCAGCCTTGGGAGGGGTGAGAAAACCATCCATGTTAAAATAATTTAAGTAGGGCTTTTACATTCATTTAATTTTTACTTCACTGTTCATTAAACCAGAAAATGACAGCGATTGTCATGACTGGTTAGGTCAGTCGAGACAAAAAATTTCTGGTATGACTGATTGTTTCTTTAAATTATTATCATTATTATTATTTTTGCCAGAAACTATTTTGACCTGCCAAGTCATTAAAAACTTCCAAGCCAATCTGTATGTACAAATAGAGCCAAGGCAGAACAGTGGGGCACAGAGAGAAAAGCAGGCACTTAAAATACCTTTTACATTATTATAGGATCTATAGCTTCCATCATAATGAAGGTAAAAATATGACATTTATAATGAAATGAGTGGCTGAACATCAGAAGATGTAATTAAAATGAGGAGGAAAATGACCCCAGTACGTGATCTTAAAGGTTCATCAGGGCAACATGCGTAAAGTCCTATTCATTTGAGGCCAGAGAATGGCTTAGATCCCAAAATACTATACTATTAAAGAATGAGTTACTCACCATATTTCTTGTTAGCCAAACACGTGAGATACAATAAATGCTTTTAGTCACTGTCAGCACAGTGGAGATAATTTGCATATGATTTACATATAATCTTTTTGCAGGCAGATTACGGCGTTCACAAGTCTAATCTTTTTTTTTTTTTCAAAGAGAAGGAGCCATTGACTAATGGATTTCTTTTAGATAATGTTAGAGTTTTTCAGCTTTTGTTGTTCCTGCCTCTAACCACTGAATATTAGCAAGCTCATAAATTGTCCTTTTGATTTACATATTAACACTCTGATCAAGACAAGAAAGCATGACAATCTAACCTTTGAAGTGATTATATAGTGTGGGACTGGGTTTAGTTTCCTGGGAGAAAATGCCAAAGTTATAAAATTATAAACTACATTATTTATGAAAGAGAAATGTGTCCTGACAGAAATTAAAGGCAAAATTCTGTAATGGGTACAGCTTGTTTGATCTGCCCATTCTACCTTGTGTAGTCTTGCTGTACTAATCTGTTTATTTACTCACCAATACATTTATGCTGCACTCCACAAATGATTCTAGAAAGCACACACACATACATAAAATACACACACATAGAGAATAGTTGAGATGACAAAGAAGAGGACAAAGAATTAAGCCAGGGAGAGCTTATCACACAAAATGCAAGCCATACAGAGCTACAGTTGCCAGAGTGAGCTACAGATTTGGTGCCAAGCTTCTCAGCAGCCAAAGCAAAAAGTGCACCCTGATTATTACAAGGTTCACAGAAAACAAAATTTTTCAGAAGTAGAGCATTTCTTGACTATGAGACTTGGAAAATGTTCTATTGTGTCTCATGACAGCAAGTGCTCAAAGGATTTGTTAAATAACAGTAAATTTTGTTTTCTGTTTCATTACTTTCTGCACTTATCTGCATCGTTTTTGAAATATGTTAATAGAACACAATTTTGAAAAAACACTACCCTGACAAAACTCATATTCGGGCATAAGGAAACATGCATAAAGATATTTGTACAGCGTTGTTTTATTACAGACTAAATTTTCATCAGTAGAAGAATGGCTCCCAGCATGCACAATATGACAAAAACCCATCTCTAATTTAAAAACATGTAAGAAATAGCTGAGCGTGGTGGTGCATCCCTGTACTCCCAGCTACTAGCGAGGCTGAGGCAGGAAGATCACCTGAGCCTTGGGAGGTCAAGGCTGCAGTGAGCAGTGATAATGCCACTGCACTCCAGCCTGGGCAGTAGAGCAAGATCCTGGCTAAAAA
>NW_012106586.1:1927983-1939288 GCF_000951045.1 Mandrillus leucophaeus
ATATGGAGAGAGAGAGAGAGAGAGAGAGAACAGCTCTATAAATTTTGATATATCCACACATTGGGATATAATATGGCAGGTTAAAATAAATAAATTAGACCCATATAGATAAATCTCAAAAACATTAAATAAAAAGTGAAACCACCTTTGCAAAAATTATAACAGTAAGAAAATATGTCAGTGAAAGAGATTATATAATTAACAGAAATATATACATATTTTTACGTATGTATACATCCACATATGATTAACAGAAATATATAAACATGGGTAAAAAGGATACATAACTTCAGGATAGTGATTCTCTCCAGGGCAGCAAAGAGAGGAATCTGGTGGCCGCTACACTGTGAATACCAGATGGGGATGCAGAGCAGCAGGGACCCTCCACCAGATCTGTGATATTATGAAATATATACTTGGTCCATATTTCCTGATAAAAGCTCCTAAAATCCTTGGAATTTCCGGTGATAAGTGTGTCTTCTGGCCAGGCGTGGTGGCCCACGCTTGTAATCCCAGCACTTTGGGAGGCCGAGACAGGTGGATCACCTGAGGTCAGGAGTTCAAGACCAACCTGACCAACATGGAGAAACCCCGTCTCTACTAAAAATACAAAATTAGCTGGGTGTGGTGGCGCATGCCTGTAATCTCAGCTACTCGGGAGGCTGAGGCGGGAGAATCACTTGAACCTGGGAGGTGGAGGTTGCAGTGAGCTGAGATGGTGCCCTTGCACTCCAGCCTGGGCAACAAAAGTGATAACTCCATCTCAAAGAAAAAAAAAAAAAAGAATGCCTTTTGTACGCTAATGAGATGACTGGTAGCTGGGGCCTGTAGATAGCTTCAGGGTGGGGACTGGTCACTGGAAAGACCAAGGAATGACTAAAGGGTTGAGACTTTCAGCCCCACCCCCCAACCTCCAGGGAGGGCAGAGGGGCTAAAGGTTAAGTTGACCACCAATGGCTGATGGTTGAATCAGTCATGTCCACATAATGACAGCGCCATAAAAACCCCTCAAGGACTGGCTTTGGACAGCTTCTGGGTTGCGGAACACGTGGAGGTTCCTGGAGGATAGTGCCCCAAGAAAGGGCATGGAAGCTTCAGGGCCCTTCTCCCATACTTTTCCCTATGCATCTCCATCTGGCTGTTCATGTGTTTCCTTTGTAATATCCTTCTTAATAAATAGGCAACGGTAAGTAAAGTATTTCCTAAGTTCTGTGAGCTGCTTCACCCAATTAATCAAATATGAGGAGGAGCCATGGGAACCCCAATTTATAGCTGCTTGTGCAGAAGCATGGGTCACAGATGAGCCTTATGATTGGCATCTGAAACGGGGGCGGGGAGGCCGAGGGGAGTCTTATGGAACTGAGCCTTTAACCTGTGGCATCTGAGGCTATCTCCAAGAAGACAGTGTCAGAACTGAATTGAATTGAATTTGAGGATACCCAGTTGGTGTCCACTCTAGAATTGTTTGATGTGTGGGAAAAAAACCCACACATTTTGTCTCAGGAGTATTGTGTTGAGTGGTGTGTGAGATTAGGAAAACTATCAAATATTTTAATATCAAACTCCACCAAACATCTTGGTTGGGATTTTTCCCCCATCTCTAAGATTATCTGTAAGACTTTCTTTAAACAAAAATAGGAAACACATATGGAAAACCAATTAACAGTCTAATGTTGGTTGTGGGCACTTGGATGTCTCTTATTCCTTCTGTCAACTTTTCATTGTATTGAAACATTTAATGTTTAAACACAAAAAATTAAAAGGGAAGTTTGAGGACAGATTTTAAAGGATCTAGAAGACCATAAAAATGCAACCTTTATTCTCTAAGTATTAAGGCTGTTTGATCAAGATGAAGCCTTGTCAGAGCTGTTCTGGAGAAAGATGACTCTCCCAGCCACATAGAATAGATATACAGACGAGCTGGAAGCAAAGAGGTGTATTAGGAAGTTGTTGTGAAATTCCTATTATAAGAAATACGGTGCAACCTATATTACTTAGAAAATATACAAAAATTTGCTTAAAATATATAAGCAAATCTCTTGCTTTTAAATTCCTGTGATACATAATTAACTCCATCTCTGAATTTGATGGTCATATTCTCAAAAGTTGTCCTGTAGGGATTATTGGAGCACTTGCTGTCACATCTCACCATCAGACTCAACGTTTTTTTCTGATTCAACTGTAGATTTGTGGAAACTATTTTGATTACTATAAAGAGTGAATGAGAAAAACTGAGACTGGGGTTGGGGAGGGAATTAGGAATCAAAAAAGATTATTGCTTCTATTAAGAATACCCTAAGGGGAGCAACATAAAATTAAAACTGAAAGCAGATTTTGTGCAAATCACATGCTAATTCACTGGTGGCCCATCTATTTTAAGTACTGGCTTAGTTATGTGTGATTAACATGAGCACATCAAATCCAACAAGGCACACAACTCACAGTCCTCACAGCAATGCACCGTGTTTATTCCGCTGAGGGATCATTCCAAAGCATGTAGCTACATTTTTCCCAAGAGTAAACTCACCTATAGGAGAAGCTGCAGACCCACACCTGCTCCCTAGCCATAACTTGTCAACTTGTTGCATGATCTGTGCACGCCCCAGGAATGTCCCACAAATCAATACATTGTGACTGATTTAGAGCACTTTCCATTCTAGTTATAACTCTGACTACGTTGGGTATATGTCTCTGAACATTTCTGCTTTCACACTCCAGGGCTGGCTACCAAGCATTGCTTAAAAACAAAACAAAACAAAACAAAACACTCAGAATTGTGCTGATTGACTCATCTATGTATTTGTGCTATCTAACCTGGGGATGGGGTGGTGCTTATAATCTTGTATTCATGTGTAAACTTATCTCTTCTCAGTCCCCAAGGTGCTGCTTCAGACTTTGGCAGTCACCTTAAGTCCCTCCCACTTTCTGGCTTTCCTTTCCACTTAAAGAACGTGAACCCTCCTGGACCTGAAGCGACGCCTGTGGTTCACATTTATCACCCTTGCTTGTCCTGTGTGGATTTCCTCATCTTCTTTCCACTTGGGGGAAATTTAGTTCGAGTGTGGCTCCTGCCCTGTGCTAAGGGATGGAACATGTGGCTCTTCAGCACCCAGCAATGATTGGATCAGAGGTGATCACATGCCCCAGGGGCTGACCAATCACAGTAAGGCAAATCCCTGGCCACGATGATTGGTTCAAAGATGAGATGAAGACCCCAATCAGTGGAATCCAGGGCAAGGCCAAAATTTGGACTCGACCTCCAGGAGGAAACCTCCTTTTTCTTTCCTTATGCTGGATCCTAAGAGGATGAGCCAGGGACCAAGCAGTGGCCCCTGAGAATTGGAACCAATGAAACAGAGAGGGAAAGAAACCAAGATCTGATGGCACTGTTTGAACTCCTAGATACACCTACCTTCCTGAAACCATCCCTGCCCTTGGCCTTTCCATGAACCAGTGACTGTCCTCTTTGTTTCAGTGATTCTGAGTAGGGTTTTCTGTCACCTGCCATTGGGAAGTCCTAACTAACCCAGTGCCCTGTTTCATTCTCCAAAGCAGCCTCTGCAGTCCTTCTCCAGGCTATAGACAGACCCTGTTCTCACCCTCCACAGATGGCCAGCCTCTTATGCCACTGAGAAAAGAGAAGCCATCAGGCACAGAGCCCCCAGCTTCTCTCTTCTGACTTCTCATCTATCTGCACCTCCGCCACTGTTGCAATATCAGAAAAGGCGTCCTGTCCTGTCCAAGGAAAGCCTGCCACGTCTGCTCCTGCCCCGCCTGCCTGCCCTCCTCTTCCACCTAGCTTTATCAGTTACTCCCTCTTCTTTGTGTAGCCTCAATCTCTCCTGCCGCACGGCTCTTGCTCTTCAGCACATGAACTTACATATGTCTCTCACTGTCAAAAAAGGAAAAAGAATCTCAGCACTTTGGGAGCCCGAGGCAAGTGGATTGCTTTGAGCCCAGGAGTTCTAGACCAGCCTGGGAAACATAGCGAGACCAAGCCTTTAAGAAATAAAAGCAAAAATTTGTTGGGTGTGGTGGCACAGGCCTGTAGTCTTAGCTATTCAGGAGGCTGAAGTGGGAGGATCACTTGAGCCCAGGAAGCTGAGGCTGCAGTGAGCTATGTTTGCGCCACTACACTCCAGCCTGGATGACAGGGTGAGATCCTATCTCTAAAATAAATTTTAAAAAAATAGAAGAAAGAAAGGGAGGAAGGGAGGGTGGAAAAAACAACTTTTCTTCTTCCAGAAAATCAATCTCTCATTCTTTTATTTTCTTTGCTTCAGAACATGTTTTGTTCAAACAGCTCCTGTCCTTGCTCTACTCTCCCATCATTCATGGCAATTAGGATGCTGCCCCTCTGCATCCTAATTGGAGAGCTCTGGAATCTGCCAAGTGCAGTGGCCTACTTTCAGTATTTCACTCCTCTCTCACAATTGCTTCTGCTGATTTATCCTCCTCAGCATCCGAGAGGGCTCCCTCATGGATCTTACGCTTCTTTTCCGTGGCCTTCCACCCCTTTCCATCCCTGAACCCAACCAGGTTTTTGGGATGACAAAACTTGTTGAAAATGTGACAAAGCCCACAGTTTGTTTCCCTAGAAACATGTACTTTGCATATCACTGTTCAAGGCTCTTAGTAACAAAGTACAGCAGTTTAAGCAGAAGGGGCTTTGCTCAGAGGACAGATAGCTCACACAACAGTGGGGAGCCGGCAGCCCTACAGTAGAACTGGCCTGCCTCTGCCCAGCGAGGAAGCTTCCAAATCAAAAGCCACCACCAGCACTGGCACAAAAGCAGTCCGCCTCCACCAGGATCTGTGCCAGCAAAACGGGAACCCCACACCCCACTCTTCGCTCCTCCTGTGTAACTCCATCCCTGATCAAATCTCGCCTGAGGTTCACTGTCTCCAGGTGACCCTGTTTCTAATCAACGTCTCGCACAAGCTCATCTTATTGGCAGAATCTAAACCTTGTCCAGAGTACCAGCTTCAAAGCAGGTGGGAATGTAGTTTCCAACTTTCCAACTTCTGCACTCTAGGAAGGGCTGGAATGGGAGCTACTAACCCATCTACTGTATCACCACCTACCCACACACACAGAATCCAGGGACTGAAGTTCAAGAACCACATTTTAAAGGTTAATGCTTCTAAGTGCTTTAGTAAGGATTTCTGTTGTTGTTACAAGTATTGGAAATTATACTTCAAATCACCTATAGTAGGAAAGGGAATTAATTGCCTCAGACAGTAGAAAAGTTCAAGAGCAGAACTTGGTCACATTTATGTCAGGTGAGTGTGAGTATCAGGATCTGCTTCCCGCTTCCTGGCTCTCTCTCCAGCTCTCTACTCTGTTTGCCACCTCTTGTCTCTCAGGCAGGATCTCCCTGCAGGGACTGGGGGCCAAAAGCCACCAAAAAGCGGAGGCTCAGTGCAGCGAAGGCAAATCAATACTGCCCATTATAGGCCGGGTGCGGTGACTCATGCTGTCATCCCAGCACTTTGGGAGGCCCAGGCAGGAGGTTCACTTGAGGCCAGGAGTTCAAGAGCAGCCTGGGCAACACAGGGAGACCCTGTTTCTACCAAAAAGAAAAAAAGACCATCAATTATACCAGGATACTCTCAACAAGTAGTATGATTTCAGCTACTGCCTTGACTTACCCCTTGATTTATTGGAGGTAAATCCTACTTTGATTATTTCCATTCAGTGAAACAGAAATTTAAAGTCACCTGAAGACATAATCCAGCTGAAAGGAAATTTCTAGAAAGAGAGGCACTCTCTTTCTATTCCTCATCCATTCCTTCAGAATGGTAAACAATATTCTGAAGTGACTCACATCCCTTCTGGCTTTCCACTGAAAATGGAATTGTTTGCTGTTGAATAATCCAGCTCACTTTGTCAGAATGATGGGCATAGACATTTCTGTCCACAGAAGATTTTTTTATTTTTTATTTATTTATTTTTCTCTTGAGACGGAGTCTTGCTCTGTTGCCCAGTCTGGAGTGCCGTAGTGGGATCTTGGCTCACTGCAAGCTCTGCCTCCCAGGTTCACGCCAGCCTCCCGAGTACCTGGGACTATAGGCGCCTGCCACTACGCCTGGCTAAATTTTTTTGTATTTTTAGTACAGACGTGGTTTCACCGTGTTAGCTAGGATGGTCTCGATCGCCTGACCTCGTGATCCGCCCACCTCGGCCTCCCAAAGTGCTGGGATTACAGGCATGAGCCACCGCGCCAGGCCGATTTTTTAAAACATATATACATATTATTGCTTCACCAGGAACAGAACCGTGAATCCTTATGACCTCCAAATCAGATGATTCAATTACTCTTCCATCTCATGTAAGGAAGGCTCACAACCCAACACACCCTAATTAACTAATTTTCCTTCCAATATTTGCTTTTCATTCAATACTTTTCCTGTTTCAATTAATCACCTTCTACCCTTTACCCAAATTAGAAACTTCAGAGTTGTCAGGCCTCTGAGCCCAAGCCAAGCCATCGCATCCCCTGTGACTTGCACATACACGCCCAGAGGGCCTGAAGTAACTGAAGAATCACAAAAGAAGTGCAAATGCTCTGCCTCGCCTTAACCGATGACATTCCACCACAAAAGAAGTGAAAATGGCCGGACCTTACCTTAAGCGATGATATTATCTTGTGAAATTCCTTTTCCTGGCTCATCCTGGCTCAAAAAGCTCCCCCACTGAGCACCTTGTGACCTCCACTCCTGCCCACCAGAGAACAAGCCCCCTTTGACTGTAATTTTCCTTTACCTACCCAAATCCTATAAAACAGCCCCACCCTTATCTCCCTTCCCTGACTCTCTTTTTGGACTCAGCCCGCCTGCACCCAGGTGAAATAAACACCCATGTTCCTCACACAAAGCCTGTTTGGTGGTCTCTTCACACGGATGCACGTGACATTTTGGTGCCGTGACTCGGATCAGGGGACCTCCCTTGGGAGATCAGTCCCCTGTCCTCCTGCTCTTTGCTCTGTGAGAAAGATCCACCTATGACCTCTGGTCCTCAGACCAACCAGCCTAAGGAACATCTTGCCAATTTTAAATCGAGTAAGCGGCCTCTTTTTACTTTCTTCTCCAACCTCTCTCACTACCGCTCGACCTCTTTCTCCTTTCAATCTTGGCGCCACCCTTCAATCTCTCCCTTCTCTTAATTTCAATTCCTTTCATTTTCTGGTAGAGACAAAGGAGACACGTTTTATCCGTGGACCCAAAACGCCGGCGCTGGTCACGGACTGGGGAAGGCAGCCTTCCCTTGGTGTTTAATCATTGCAGGGACGCCCCTCTGATTACTCACCCACGTTTCAGAGGTGTCTGACCACACAGGGATGCCTGCCTTGGTCCTTCGCCCTTAGCGGCAAGTCCCGCTTTTCTGGGGGAGGGGCAAGCACCCCGACCCCTTCTCTCCCTGTCTCTAACCCTTCTCTGCTTTTCTGGCAGAGGGACAAGTACCCCGACCTCTTCTCTCCCTGTCTCTAACCCTTCTCTGCATTTCTGGGGGGAGGGACAAGCACCTCGACCTCTTATTTTTGTGCCCCAATCCCTCACTTCCACGCCCCGACCTCCTTTCTGGAGGGCAAGAACCCCCGAACTCCTTCTCTCTGTGTCTCTACTCTCTCTTTTCTCCGGGCTTCCCTCCTTCACAATAGGCAACCTTCCACCCTCCATTCCTCCTTCTTCTCCCTTAGCCTGTGTTCTCAAGAACTTAAAACCTCTTCAACTCACACCTGATCTAAAACCTAAATGCCTTATTTTCTTCTACAATGGCGCTTAACCCCAGTACAAATTCTACAGTAGTTCCAAACAGCCAGAAAACGGCACTTTCCATTTTTCCATCCTATAAGATCTAAATAATTCTTGTTGTAAAATGGGCAACTGGTCTGAGGCGCCTGACGTCCAGGCATTCTTTTACACATCGGTCCCTCCCTAGTCTCTGTCCCCAATGTAAATCTTCCTTCTTTCCCTCCCACCTGTCCCCTCAGTCCCAACCCCAAGCTTCGCTGAGTCTTTCCAGTCTTCCTTTTCTACAGACCCATCTGACCTCTGTCCTCCTCGCCAGGCCAAGCTAGGTCCCAATTTTTCCTCAGCCTCCACTATAATACTTTTATCACCTCCCCTCCTCACACCTGGTCTGGCTTACGGTTTCGTTCCGCGACTAGCCCTCCCCCACCTGCCCAGCAATTTCCTCTTAAAAAAGTGGCTAGAGCTAAAGGCATAGTCAAGGTTAATGTTCCTTTTTCTTTATCTGACCTCTCCCACATCAGTTAGCGTTTAGGTTCTTTTTCATCAAATATGAAAAACTTAGCCCAGTTCATGGCCCGTTTAGCAGCAACCCTGAGATGCTTTTCAGCCCTAGACCCTGAAAGGTCAGAAGGCCGTCTTATTCTTAATATGCATTTTATTTTATTACCTAATCTGCTCACAACATTAAATAAAACCCCCAAAATTAAATTCCGGCCCTCAAACCCCACAACAGGACTTAATGAACCTTACCTTCAAGGTGTACAATAATAGAGTAGAGGCAGCCAAGTAGCAGCTTATTTCTGAGTTGCAATTCCTTGCCTCCACTGTGAGACAAACCCCAGCCACATCTCCAGCACACAATTCCGAATGCCTGAACCGCAGCTGCCACGGGTTCCTCCAGAACCTTCTCCCCCAGGAGCTTGCTACAAGTGCCGGAAAGCTGACCACTGGGCCAAGGAATGCCTGCAGCCTGGGATTCCTCCCAAGCCGTGTCCCATCTGAGCAGGACGCCACTAGAAATTGGACTGTCCAACCTGCCAGGCAGCCACTCCCAGAGTCCCTGGAGTTCTGGCCCAAGGCTCTCTGACGGACTCCTTCCCAGATCTCGGCTTAGTGTCTGAAGACTGACGCTGCCCCATCACCTCGGAAGCCTCCTGGACCATCACAGACGCTTTGAGTAACTCTTACAGTGGAGCATAACTCCGTCCCCTTCTTAATCAATATGGAGGCTACCAACTCCACATTACCTTCTTTTCAAGGGCCTGTTTCCCTTGCCTCCATAACTGTTGTGGGTATTGAGTCAGGCTTCTAAACCTCTTAAAACTCCCCAACTCTGGTGCAAACTTGGAGGACAACAACATTCCTTTTTTTTTTTTTTTTTTTTTGAGACAGTTTCACTCTGTCGCCCAGGCTGGAGTGCAGTGGGGCAATCACTCAGCTCACTGTAAGCTCCGCCTCCCAGGTTCATGCCATTCTCCTACCTCAGCCTCCCAAGTAGCTGGGACTACAGGTGCCCGCCGCTGCGCCCGGCTAATTTTTTGTATTTTTTTTTTTTTTGGAGACGGAGTCTTGCTCTATGCCCCAGGCTGGAGTGCAGTGGCGCGATCTCGGCTCACTGCAAGCTCCGCCCCCCCGGGTTCACGTCATTCTCCTGCCTCAGCCTCCCGAGTAGCTGGGACTACAGGCGCCCACCACCTCGCCCGGCTAATTTTCTTGTATTTTTAGTAGAGACGGGGTTTCACCGTGTTAGCCAGGATGGTCTCGATCTCCTGACCTCGTGATCCGCCCGTCTCGGCCTCCCAAAGTGCTGGGATTACAGGCTTGAGCCACCGCGCCCGGCCTATTTTTTGTATTTTTTAGTAGAAACGGGGTTTCACCTGTTACAGAATGGTCTCGATCTCCTGACCTCGTGATCCACCCACCTCGTGCTTCCAAAGTGCTGGGATTACAAGCGTGAGCCACCGCGCCCAGCCTGGACAACATTCTTTTATGCACTCCTTTTTAGTCATCCCCACCTGCCCAGTTCCCTTATTAGGTCGAGACATTTTAAAATACCTGCTTCCCTGACTATTCCTGGGCTACAGCCACACCTCATTGCTGCCTTTCCCCCCAGTTCAAAGCCTCCTTCACATCCTCCCCTCGTATCCCCCCACTTTAACCCACAAGCATAGGATACCTCTCCTTGGTGACTGATCAGTCACCCCTTACCATCTCATTAAAATCTAATCACCCTGGCCCCACTCAACGCCAATATCCCATCCCGCAGCACGGTTGAAAAGGATTAAAGCCTGTTACCACCTGCCTGCTACAGCATGGCCTTTTAAAGCCTGTAAACTCCCCTTACAATTCCCCCATTTTACCTGTCCCAAAACCAGACAAGCCTTACAGGTTAATTCAAGATCTCTGCACCTTATCAACCAAATTGTCTTGCCTATCCACCCCGTAGTGCCAAACCCATATCCTCTCCTATCCTCAATACCTCCCTCCACAACCCATTATTCTGTTCTGGATCTTGAACATACTTTCATTACTATTCCTTTGCACCCTTCATCCCAGCCTCTTGGCTTTCACTTGGACTGACCCTGACACCCATCAGGTTCAGCAAATTACCTGGGCTGTACTGCTGCAAGGCTTCACAGACAGCTCCCATCACTTCAGTTAAGCCCAAATTTCCTCCTCATCTGTTATGTATCTCGGCATAATTATCATAAAAACACATGTGCTCTCCCTGCTGATCGTGTCTGGCTAATCTCCCAAACCCCAATCCCTTCTACAAAACAACTCCTTTCCTTCCTAGGCATAGTTAGTGCGGTCAGAATTCTTACACAAGAGCCGGGACCGTGTCCTGTAGCCTTTCTGTCCGAACAACTTAACTTTACTGTTTCAGCCTAGCCCTCATGTCTGCGCGCAGCGGCTGCCACAACCTTAATACTGTTAGAGGCCCTAAAAATCACAAACTATGCTCAACTCTCTACAGTTCTCATAACTTACAAAATCTATTTTCTTCCCCCAACCATCGCTCAGGACAATGCTTATGCTGATTAGATAGCTAAAAAAGCAGCCATCAAAAGGCATCAGATCCCATTGCTCAGGACAATGCTTATGCTGATAAATTAGCTAAAAAAGCAGCTAGCTTCCAACTTCTATCCCTCAGGGCAGTTTTCCTCCTTCACATCGGCCACTCCCACCTCCTCCCCCGCTGAAACTTCCACCTATCAATCTCTTCACACACAAGGCAAATAGTTCTTAGACCAAAGAAAATATCTCCTTCCAGCCTCACAGGCCCATTCTATTCTGTCGTCATTTCATAACCTCGTCCATGTAGGTTACAAGCCGCTAGCCCATCTCTTAGAACCTCTCATGTCCTTTCCATCATGGAAATCTATCCTCAAGGAGATCCCTTCTCAGTGTTCCATCTGCTGTTCTACTGCCCCTCAGGGACTGTGCAGGCCCCTCCCTTCCCTACACATCAAGCTCGAGGATTTGCCCCTGCCCAGGACTGGCAAATTGACTTTACTCACATGCCCCGAGTCAGAAAACTAAAATATCT